>NC_139349.1:111156263-111353763 GCF_055883805.1 Amblyomma maculatum | reverse complement strand
CTGTTGTTTGCACAAGCAGCCCTGACAATGGTGTCCTTGATAGTGTAACGTGAGGCTGGCAAAGCCGGGCACAACAGGTGAACAGTGCCGCTGAAACGAATTATATGGGCTGAAATGCCCCCACTAGAGAATGAACAACTCGGCGGCTGTGATAAAAACAAACGTACCCGGCAATGGTCTCGGAACAGAAAAATCGCCGCACTAGGCCGCGTTGAATCTAGAGCCGACGGAAAGTTTCGAGATAAGGCGAGGAAAACACCTACGATAATATCGAACAACCCAGAACGAGTTGCACGTTGTTGCATACATTCTAGATAAGTGAGTCACAAAGCGGAGTTTGGGTGGATTTCAGCTAACAAACATTACAATGCTCTTGCAGCAGTGTGCACGCTGGCACGTACCGTCTGCAGCTTTTCGATGCTTATTGGTTTATGGCTACGAATGTACACTAATGGGTGAGGGTAAGACTGTTCTACTGTGGTCTGCTTCTCCGTAATTAGGCTTCGTGATAGGAGAGTGCGGCCCGTAGCCAACAGCACGATGCTGCAGTCATGAAGTGGTAGTCTGTGTGGAATAACACAGAAAATAATAAATTACGCCTTGTAAAACCTATAATAGAAAAATGGATATCAAGCACACAGTCTCCACGTTAAATGGAAGTAATAGCCTGTCGTCTCCGTATTCGCCATACACATCTTACGCACAACTTTCCACTAAGAAAACATGATAAGCCTACCTGTGCAGAATTCGGAGAAATGCTCACAGTCAACCACATCCTAATTACATGCCCCAAACTTGAGACACTACGGAAAAAGCATTTTACTTTGTTCTACAACCATGTCATCCCATTCCACCCGAGCTTGCTTTTAGGAGAAAGCGCATTATATAGTTAACAAGTGTTTTTAGTTTCCTAAAAAAAAAGCAGACTATCTAAACAAACTGTAGATTTCAACACACTTGTTTTCACTTGTTTTCACTTTTCCGAACATTACACATTGCAACCTTGCTCTTGGCGCATGATAGGCTTAGTTGCTTATGCGTCATAAAACCCAACACAACGCAACACAAATATGCCCCTCGAAACCATTAAGGAAACAATGTTTCATGAATCTCTCTCTGGACTCAGAAATGCGTGAAAGCAAACGCACTTCAATGGCACATTTTAGCCAACAGTGCTGCCTACCACAGCAAAGAACAAAAGTCTGTAGTCCGCAACAACTTTAGAATGAGTCAGCAAATACCCCTCAAAGAACGGCCTCAGCCCGCGTAAGAAGTTCAGCGCATGTGTATAAAAACATGTTTTAAAGGGAACGCCACAATTATATTTCTTGCACACTGATATAGAGGTATTATTTTCTCATAACTTCCATCTCGTTTTGTCGTTCTTGGGGTTTTGTCAGTTGATTATTCTTCACAGAAAAAAACATTTAAGCTCCACGAAGCTTCATAGTACCTTCCCTAGGTACGCCCCGTGAAGAACAGTCGAAAGGCTTCAATACTATAATTTTCTTGCAATGTCTTTAAAGGGGCGCGCACTTACCTGAATGAACTGTAAAAACAATTTTAGAATGGTTGCTCTTTGATTGCGACATAGAAGTGTTGAGAATCCCTGAATTTACCCTGGTTGAGACAGCGAGTGACTGTTGCAGGTCAAATGTACCAAGCAGATCAATTGGTTTTCATGCGCAGACTATTGTTTCAGACAGACGAGCACGTGTAGCGGATGAACGCAGCGGAGTGGTCCATGCTTGCGGTGGGGTCAAGGATGACAGCTCAATTGCAGCAAAATTTATTGCGTCTTTGCGTCTCCCCGTATCGTGCCAGTACTTCCTAGCACCGCAACCAATACGCAGCTTCATATATTATAAACGAAACATTTCAAAATACTTTACCTTCCTTGTCTGTTGCGAGCGTGAAAAGCGTTGATGGCAATGAGAAATAGCCTTCTGTTGACGCAGAATAAAGTTCAGAATTCCGGAGCTCGCAGTTGTTGAGATCATCACCGTTCTCACCCCTTTTTCGTCATGTTCTTAGCACTGCTTTTATAATATTGAACAGTAGCCTCTCAGGAAGCTGCTGCTTCCGGTCAGAAGACCTGCCGGGGGAAGTGGACCTCTTATGTACTTATCGCTACATTGGTTTTTGTCGCATTGAGGTCAGATCAAATAACTCATCGGAACACAATGACAGATCTATATGACAAGTGTCGCACACTGAAATATAAAAATGATAATTTCTGGCGCTAAAGTGCTCGTAGGAAGCGTTTATTTCCGCGTCCCTAATCGCTGACTAGAATTTAAAAAAAAAAAATATCTTAGTGTGACGATTTACGGTACTGATGGTAATGCGATATCGTGAAGAAATCATCGGCGCAAAAAGTGGCTTGCATCGTTGGGCTCCGCAAAAACAGGTAAAGTATCTTCAAACAAAAGGCAATGGATGGAAAATAATGTTACAGGCATAACGAGGGGATAAAATACATCATTTTGTGCATGTTGAGTTAATTGTAATTAGAGTTAGTTAAGAAATCTCGGAAAACTGTGAATTTGGCCTTATGTTAATCCAGGCTGCCGTTGTGTAATGTTTTTTATACCTTACTGTTGCCTTGCCATTGATAAAAGAGCAAACATAATATAGGATGATAGAAATCGGCTTTTAAAGCTCATTTATTTCGCAACACAGCCATGTTTGACGCCGGCGCAGGCGTGAAGTATAGGACAGGAAAGGGTAGAATGGGCAAATGCTCTTAAGGGTGGTCCAGCAGAGCGCCGTATTACGTGTTTAACGGGCAACCGCTTACGTCCTTTATCGAAATGAAAAAAAAAAAAAAAAAAAAAAGGAAGTGAACTTTTATTATTCTACTGAGGCCTTTATCATCATTGTTTATTTTGCGCCCATTTTGCGCTTTGAGAACTGCTTCCGAGTTCGGGCTCGCTTGAAGTTAATTAAACGTATATCTTATATAGAAAAGCAACAATTTATAAAAATTGGCCTAAAAAATGTCTCTGAAGAGCTTCTCCGTCACTTTATTTGAGTGATTCCCAGCTATCACTGCTTCGCTTCCACCCTCACCCCTCACTTCTTCATCTACTGCACGTTCTTAGAAACAGAAATTTGTGATTTTGACTAATAATTCGCAGCGTACCTTCAGGAACAGATGCACATCACTTGAGCAGAGCTTAAGTAGAGCAGAAGAACTGAGAGCGCAGTTAAAGCGTTACCCCTCGCAACAATAAAATGAAGAACACAAACAGACGCCGCCCACTTACATTTTACAAAGGGATATTTCGCCCTACCGACGGAGTAAGCCGACCACTACACAGAAAGCGAGGCTGGTTCCGACTCTCTGACTGCTTAAGATGGCAGGAAGAAGGCATTCGAGTGTCTTTTACGGGGCGCCACAAGGAAGACGAAAACGCATCGCTTGTATTTCCCATCACCGTGCGCCCGTGTGCAGCCTCCAGAGCACAACAAGGGCCGCTTTTAAGCGCGCATACATGAATATTGACGAAGTGAAGCGAACCCGCAACAGGTGCGGCCGTTCGCTCGCCGTGACCGCGTGCCCCACAGAGCGGCCAGAGCATATTCTTTGTTTCCTGTCCTCCCATAACGCGACGGCGCCGGACAGGGGAGAAGGAGGAGGGATGCAAATCCGAGTCAAAGGTTGCTTGCGACAGAAAGGGGTGCACTTCCGAGAGATTAAGCGCTCCGGATGTTTCGCTACCTTATGAAAAGAAGAATGCCTATTGATATTCGCTCGACTGTAAATGGCCATTTAAGAACGAGAGCCTTTGATACATGACCGCTTTACAAGGCGGAGCTGGCGGGGTCTAAGGCAACGCTCCCGCATAGTCTCGACAAAGCGGTGTCTGTCGATGGTTAACTGGTAACAAAAGTTAAACACCGCTAGCCAAACCAGTTATCGAACTGCACTGGGCTCTCGATTACAGCACTAGAGCGCTAGTGATATGTAATGGTCATCGGTGGTGCAGCTCCGGTACGCCGAATTCGAACGGATGCGCCCCGCACTACGCCACATCGCACCACACCGATCAGCGCCATAACTCCAGAGGTAGCGATGCACCACACCATGGCCTTGGTTTGGAAAATGTATTTTTAAAATTTATGCCTGACATATCCTTCTTTGTACCGGGTTTTTGTTCAGTGCCGTCTAGCAGGCAGCATCTGTAGATCTTGGGCGGCGCACTTCCTTTTCGGCTACCAGCGCTAATCGGTCCTGCCATTGCAGTCGCCATATATCCCCCAAGAATAAAGCGGTTTTAGACCTGCTAGCATGATGATGCATGTTGTGGAAGATGAAAGGGGCGCCACTACGGTTTAATCTCGTTAATCACAGCGTCGTGAAATTCGATCGACGCCATTGGCTGAAGAGCCTACTTTGAGGGGCATCTGCCCCTTTTTTGTTTTTATTGAGTTATACTCGACTACAGTAGACCCATAAGCGCCAGCATGCATTCGGAGTTGAACAGAATTGAACAGATTTTCGATTCACGCGGTATGGAAGAGCCAGTGCTGCTAGCAAGGTACGGTTGGTGTACCAAAAAAAAAAAAAAAGTAATAATCGGATATTGCAGAAATAATGACGACGATGGCAATGAAAAATTCAACAGTGACACTTCGGTGTTCCTATACGTGTACGAACGCGAAAGCATTATCGTCCCGCGGGTGAAGTATTTTTGACTGATGTTAACGACAGTCACCGAAATTATTTCTGCTAGTATTGTATTCGGTGCGTGCGCTTGCGTATTCGATATATTGGCAATATAATTCATCCGGAGCAGCTGAATCCCTCTGCGTGGACTGAATAAACGCACCCCCTACAATATATATAGGGGGTGCTTGCTTGGGTATATATGTTCACTAACCGGTTGAGGGGAGGACAGCCGTCGATGTAGCTTAGTTGGAAGAGCACTGAACGCGACATTCGGAGGTCGTGGGTTCGACTCCCACCATCATCGCGTTGTTTTTCCTTCCGCTTTGCATTTAATGCTCTTTATTCCAATAATCAACACACGACAACATTCCCGTAAATGTCAACAGTATGAATAATAATAATAAAAAAAAATAAGTTTGCCTTGCACTCTGAGACTGTTCGCTCCTTTAAATGCTTTATTAACGAGCCCCTCATTTGCCTTTCAATATATATATATATATATATATATATATATATATATATATATATATATATATATATATATATATATATATATATATATATTGAAAGGCAAATGAGGGGCTCGTTAATAAAGCATTTAAAGGAGCGAACAGTCTATATATATATATATATATATATATATATATATATATATATATATATATATATATATATATATATATATATATATATATATATATATATATATGTCGTCGTTTTTAATCCCTGTCGTGATTTAGGCTCGACTAGTAGATGTATTCTATATGCAAAGGGCAATCGTATGGCAACACCCAAATTGCTGCAAACACGAACGACTGATTCATAGTTTTGTGCGAGAGTCAGAAAAACCATCGCTACGTCAAGGTCTGCCAGTGGTGCGCATATGTGAAGACGAAGACATGTACAGGACTGGTGCCTGAAGTGGCTGTGGGCTCGATCGCTGATGGGCCTGGAGCCCTGGATGCATCCAGGGGTGCATTATGGATGTTCTGCTTATTGTCTTCGTCACACTTCCGATTGACGTCACCGCATTGTTCTTGTCATCGCTGTGAGTTTTATGACCATCTCGCGAGCACCACGAGCTAACGCCACCTGCTTTTCTGGATATGGGACATAATGCTCTCGCATGAAGAAGCGATACTACTTGATGGATGGGACTAGCTGTTCTAACTGTTCCAAAACATTTATCCTCTTCAGTAGACTAAAAGCGTAACAGCGCGCATCCCTGACTGACCATTTATTACTATCACAGTACTCCTTCCCGATTGTTTGAGGTTTGCTACTTTTGCCTTAAATCGTGGTAGCGTGTCGTGCCTTAATCAGGTTGGTTCAAGCGATCGCCTTAGAGAACAAGCACTGTTGGTTGGTCGCATGTCAGGGATCTTTTAACGCGCAACTCGAGCCTTCTATTAGATGGAAAAAAGAAAGAAGGAAATAAATAAATAAGCATACTTTGGTGCATCGTGTCACTTCCGATGGAAAGCGTTAAGGAAGGTCGCTACTCAGTCCTAAGGAAGAATAACAGGTCAATAATAACAGGTTAATAATAGGTCGTAACCAAGTTTTCACTGGTGTCATTTTGCGCACTCACGTACGCGTTATGCACTTAACAAAATTGATCTATAATCATGTCTTGATCATAAAAATTATTAATTTGATCTAATACTCATCATCAGAGGCAAGATGAGGGACAGACGCGTATATATATACTCAAACGCCTGTCGCAGCTCACACAAGTTTTTCATCGCCATGACTAAGTTATGGGAAAATATAGGCGAAAGGAAATCTACCCGCCAAATGTTGGCTAAGGAGCCATACCACTTCATACTAATCTTCGGGTTTATCGCTAACCTGCTTTTACATTCGCTGTAGCACCACTCGCAAATCCAGCGCTCGCTCACACTCGCAGAATTACGCTTTAATGCTTCGGAGGAATGCAGTCCAACAAAAGGCCCGCGGGCATATGTAAAACACGCGCATCGGAGTCGCATCCGACGCGGGCTGGGCCCAAGGGCTTCCTCCCGCGACACGAGGCTGGCCAGCGAGTGTCGTCGCCAAGGTCACGAACGCGCAGCGCGCGACTCTGGCATGCGTCCGTCTACGGCGCCGGATGCGCTGTATATGCGAGTTGAGGTATGCGACTGGGCACCATCGGCACAGCGCCGGAGGGGAGGCGACACTCAGGCCGCCTCTTCTTCCACCCGTTTCCTCCTGAATACCGTTCCGTCCTTCGTGGGGATTACACAGGCCGGCGTAAACATGTAAATTTGAAGCAAGCGTAGAGACTGGAGGAGGATGTGGCCGTTGCTGGTGGTCAACTGCACACATCGTGAGGTGTAGCGCCTGCCGCTGGTGCGCCGCGGCTCATGCTTCTTCTCCTGCTGCTCCAGTGTGCGCGCGGCAGGTGTTTTCTGGAGGCGTCCCTTTTCGCGCGCGCGCCGCCCCGAATATCGGAGATCGCTTCGCTCGCGCGGCGATCCTTGGCCCCGATGCAGCGCCGTAAACTCCGGCGCGGAACCGAGACGCATGCTAATAAGGGCGAGGGAGAGCCGTCACTGGGAATCCTAAAGTCCGGGAGTTATTGAGACGGACGCGGCTATTGCGTGACCCCATCGCGTGCTGGCGAAGGAAAAATACGCGGGGACTCAATGGAAAAACGATATCTCTGAAAGTGTACACGTAGTATTCGCACTTTTTGTACCTGTTTGTGTGGGTTGGATTGCTCTCGGCGGGCACTTTTACTTCAGTTATGAATAGCGGCTTACCGATATCCTTGGAAAGAAAAGTATATAACAAATTGTGGCAGTATATTCAGCTCTGGCACAGAAACTTCCAGAATAACGAAAAGCTCGAAACTGAATCCAGGGCACAGTAGGACGATATGAAAAAAAAAATAAATTAGGCGTAAAGTTAAAAGGTCGAAAGAGCTGCACATCACAGACTCACAAGCTGAAATGAAGATGAGGAAGTGAACCAGGACATGCGATGCGGAGAAGGCATAATTGTTGATCCGTTAAAGCAACAGAGTGTATTACGAGGGAGAGGAAAACAGGTGAGACGAAATCAGGTGTGAGCAGTGCTGGCTCCATCTGGCTCCATCGAAGCGGCCGGGTGATTCGACCATTGGTGGAGAAGGAAAGAAGAGAGAAGGCCGCTGGTGGCCTGCTTTACGCATTGATTCATATAAAACGGAGAAACCATTTTCAAGTGTTTTCTTTTTGCTCATTTGACACTCACTTCTCAAGAACAAAAAAAAAAAAAAGATCATCACGCTCTTCCAAAAGTACACTTTATAGAAAAAGTGCCTGTTTTAATTGCACTTTAACCAAAAAAGTGACAGAAGCAGGAAATGATAATAATAAACAACATTGCTCCCCAAGTGAATGAAAGAAAAATTAACAGAAATATCATTGAAAAAACAAAGTTGATCTACTTGAAAGGCGGCAAGTAAAGCCTCACAGTTATTTAGTAATATCGCGCGAGCATAGGCAATTCCCTCAGTCAGTGCTTTAACATGGTTCGAACCGGCAAAATTGGCAAGAATCGACGCGCGCGCAGAATGCTCGGTCTTATTTAAACAAAAAGAAAAAAGAACAAGTCAATGAGAACTCACGGCAAAATTTCAGAAATGGCACAGAAAAATTTTCCAGCTACCACTGACAATAATAAAAAGCGTCATAGCACCGAATCGAGCTAAGTTCTTGCTGTTATATCAGCCAGCTATCCAAAGTAGTTACTTAGAAGAAAAGTTGACACTGCCTCCCTTTCTTGCCTCTGGTCACCATGTGTGACAATTATATGAGGTAAAGACGCTTATTTTGAAATATTTATACCTGTTGCTTAATAGCTTTGTATATTAATAGAGAAGAAGGTGCATGAATGTTAGGATGCATAAAATGGAGCACCCGCAGCTGTGCCTCTTGAATCAACAAAGATATACGTTGCCCGGTACAAAAATTTCGAACACCATAAAGGCCATTTCTATTTGGCAGCAAACGTGACAAAAAAAATAAAAATAATAGAGGACGCTTAATTCGCTTTAAGAGTAGATGTGATAGCTCCTTTAACACTGCCTTTTCATTCCGCAATTTTTTTGGCACTCGGAGACTGGCATAGAGTTTGGCAAAGCCTGAAATGTCTTTAATTGGTTCCGTTTATGAGGAAAGGTAGACGCAGCATTTGTCGCTCCTCGGTGGACACCTACACTTACAATCAAAGGCATGCATTTGGAGGTTCATATGTCCTCGGTTCGAACCCCTGTCACAAACTCGCCTCCAACTTGACTGCCCGGTGGATGCTAAGCGAGAAACGAAATGACATCACCACCCTCAACGCTGCACAAAGAACATTTGCGTCACAACTCGGGTACGAAATCACGTGCAAATTTTTTCGATGCGTTTTTTTTTTTTTTCAACTCTGCAGGATACGGTGACGACAACGCCTTTCCGACCAAATGAGGCTCAACAAGGGCATTCTGCCCCTACCTACCGCGCCTCCACCTGACAGCCCCATGCAAATGCTTGTATGCCCGCCTACAACATATACACTCCGAGGGATGTATTCGGTGTGGTCATTCACAGAAAAAGAACTCATGATGGATTTCGCCGGCTGTTCTCATGAGAAGCGGGTGATTTGACAATTTTGGTTCCATGGAACAGCTGGAAAAATTAGTAGAAAAGTTCTAGTTTCCTGTGAAGGGCAGCAACCTGCCAAAATCTCGACGAAAAAAAAAATAACAAAATGCGCGGTACTCAGAAAGGGTGTATATGGAATTGTGGCATGCAGATCTGATAAAGTGAAGAAGTTGATAACTCTGCCACGTCTAGAGCCTTAACGAAGGTTAGACTAATTCACGAGACAGCAATGCGATAAGCCTCAAACATAAAAAGGAGAGAAGAGTTTTATATCTGTCGAGCAAAATGAATATGCAGATCCATTCCCGACACGATGGTTACGCCGTCTTTACACTGATCGCGATGGTTGGCAACGGAAAGAAGCAGGGAATTCCAGCGTCGTGAAACGCGAGCAGTAGTTAAGTGGCGTTCGCAACAAGGAGCCAAAATATTCACGCCAAGTTCTTCATTCGCTTCTCCTCTTCCACTTCGACATTGGAAGAAACACCACTAACAAGAAGAAACCGCGCGGACTTTTTATCATCTCATTTTACTCGCGTGTTTCCGTTGTGTTTGTTCCGGTCTGCAAGTATATCCCCGCGGGAGTAGCAAGGGCGACAGCGAACTCAGTGCTCCGTTTCTCTTCTTTCCTCGCCTCTTAAATAGCGAGTAATTTATTACCCTGCAAAGTTGTTATGACTGGCACTATGCGCGGACTCTAGCGCTTCGACCGTCCTGTGCCCTCCGAGTGCCTTTTTGTGGAGTGATTAACGATGACCGGCGCAACAGAGCGCAAACTGCCTCCTTCCCAGGGTTAATTAAAGGCGAAGCCACGAGTACGTATGCATAACACCGGCCTCCGAAAAGGTATAACGGCTCTGGTCGCTGACAGCGTGGACGGAGCCAAAGTCGCTTTCCTTGGAAGACGAGCGGCCGTGAGGCTCTCATGGGCGATACAGGCATGTTCTGCAACCCGACGGCTCGTGCGAGCGCGTTTTGTGCGTGCGATCGACGCATGCGTTTGCGCGTGCCTGTCGAAGGTATAATGTGAGAGTGGCAGTAATCCTTTAGCGTCAAAATCGTCACGCACGACTCCGGGCAGCTGGTCGAAGAAGCGGTCGAGAAAAGAAAGAAAAAAGAATGTTTCTGCGGGGGGTTAATTGAAACATGTTGGTGGAAAAATTAGATCGTAAATCACTAGCGCAGACGTGCGCCTAATGCCGTTTTCTTACCGACAGTGAGCATCTGTCTTCAGAGCGGTGGATTCCTGAGCCGAATATCAAATATATTTGGTTTTATAAATGAGAATAAGCTATGTCTGGAGGACCTGTGCGTATTAAGTGAAACAAACACACACGTTATAAATAACTGCGTCTTCGTAGAGCATAATTCATAAACAGTATTAAGATCGATTTCTAAGCCCTTCAGAAGCCTGTCCGGCACAAAGCTGGAACTCGGCATAAGTGAAGCAAATAGCCTTCACTAAATTCGCTAAACAGTACATATTTTGTTTTCTTCAAAATGAAAGTGGCAAACGAAAAAGTAGCTGCAACGAAATATTTCTTAATTTATGTAAAGTGCGGATTAACCGGCTAATAATTCTTGTACCATCTTATGTTCACTTACGGAATATTAGATTTACCCGGTTGCATTGATCAGGTTAGTGATTAAACGTTCGAACATGTGTTCCCGCATGCCATTATCCCTCTGCATACTGTACTCAATTCATTTCGTTTATTTCCTAGTCACAAAGCTTGATGCTTGTGTTTTTCCGTTGCTAAAGGCAGCTGTTCGGTGAATTCTATGTGGCATTCATCGCACTAATATGTTGATTCCTCAAGCTTCGCATTGATAGCGCCATGGTGGTGGGGCCAAAACATTTATTTCCGGCAGAAAATGGCTGGTACCCCGTTGGCCCCTTGTAGGCCACAGGCCTACGTGGTAGGATAGCGGCGTGAGGAACGGGGGAAGGGTTAACGGCTTCGTATGTCGGAACAAATAGATCCCGCGTTCACCACAGGATTTAAATTTATCTTATTCCTTTTCTACCGTCTCCAGCTGGACAGTTTTAGAAATACCCAGATATTCAAGTTCTCAAAAGAAAAAAAAAAAAAAAGAAAAGAAAGGAAAGAGAACGGACCCTGCTTTTGCTGTCGCTGACCTGGCGCCCTTTTAAACGCGCTGGCGCAAGACGCTCTTCCGACCCCGCAGTGTCCACGTCGGCTTTCAGGCTTTCAGTAGACAGGCCAGCGTGAACAGAGGTTGCCCTGCGTCCACGCTCGCAGGCCGCAATACCCTCCGGGACCAGCTGTTGTGCCACGGGCGCGCGAGACTGTCTATTTACTTGTCGACTTTGACGTGAGCTTCAGCTCCCCGGAAGCACCGCGGAAAAGCGCTAAACAGACTCGGAAGCGGCGAGCGGGTGGGTTTGGCGACGACGTTTCTCATCCCCATGGGTGCCGCCCGTCGGCGGCTATCCCGTACATTACGCTACGTAAGGTGCGCGCTTTAGGTCGGCTTCACGCGTTCGTTTCTCCTTAAATATCAGGTACTTGGGCCATTTCTCATGCAAAGCTGTAGCTACTTCATGCAACAACGTCTTCTGAAGGCTAAGGGAGGTGCAAAAAAATCACCCCCCCCCTCCCCCCTGAAAAATGAAAATAAAAAATAAATAAATAAAAATAAGAAGACGACGTCAAAAATGCCGGCAAGTGTAAGTGCAGTACTTTTGATAGCGAACGATTTATGTAGCAGGTTATGCAGAAGAAAGGAAGGAGGCAGGCGCGCCCAACACACACACACACACACACACACACACACACACACACACACACACACACACACACACACACACACACACACACACACACACACACACACACACACACACACACACACACACACACACACACACACACACACACACACACACACACACACACACACACACACACACACACACACACACACACACACACACACACACACACACACACACACACACACACACACACACACACACACACACACACACACACACACACACACACACACACACACACACACACACACACACACACACACACACACACACACACACACACACACACACACACACACACACACACACACACACACACACACACACACACACACACACACACACACACACACACACACACACACACACACACACACACACACACACACACACACACACACACACACACACACACACACACACACACACACACACACACACACACACACACACACACACACACACACACACACACACACACACACACACACACACACACACACACACACACACACACACACACACACACACACACACACACACACACACACACACACACACACACACACACACACACACACACACACACACACACACACACACACACACACACACACACACACACACACACACACACACACACACACACACACACACACACACACACACGCACACACATATGCACCTCTCTGATCGACAATTCCACGTGCATAACCGTTATTATTAGGAAAGTAACCATTCGATTCGCTATGGATGAACATTTACTCTATAGTGATCGGCTGAATGTACATTTTACTTTACTGTTCTTTTTATTTTTTATTCACAAAAGGGGGGGAGGGGGCCGACAGCATATGTGTTAAATAAAGAAGGAAAACGAAGAAATAACAAGATAAAAAAAAGTACAAAATACGTAAGGAAGCGATTGTAAGTAAAATAAAGGAACGAAAGTGATCGGATATGGTATGGATGCAGAAAGGTAGAAGGAAAGAAGGAAGGAAGAAAGGCAATATCAAAGTAGAGAAAAATGGCACTTTTCTTCCAATTACTTGTGTTGTCTTTTTCTAGTGCCAACCAGCGATCATTTGCGGCTGATGATCATATGCGTACTATTGCCCAGAAAACGCGGCACACAGTGGATGCACTTGCATTCGTTAGGCCGCGCACAGAGCCTAGGCAGGTTGGGCGAGTCCACTCAATCAGGCGAACAAAGACACTGCACATCACGAAAAATAGTCTTTCTTTGTTCTGTTTTTCTTAGCTATATTTAAACTTTCAGTGTTCTGCTTTTCATGAAACACTACACAGTACCTTACAGAACCGATTCGCCCGTGCAACGGCGATCTTTTTGGCCTCTTGCAGTTTTCCTTTGTAATCATGAATTCAAAAATACTGTCGATATCATATTTTGAGTTGACACTTATTTTTCATTAGAAAGAGCAATTTGCCTCTCTCAAATTTTTTTAGGGGGGGGGGGGGGGGTCATTTCCCATGATACTTTGCTACACCGGCGCGTGCAGGACTAGATATTATCGGGCATTATACAGGCAGTTTACTTCTGCCATCTGCCGCTGCTGCCGCGGACTTTTTAGAATTATGTATCCAGAATCGTCGTTTTCTTTTTTCTTTTTTTTTCTTTTGCGATAATGCGCCTTCATATGTACCCCTAATATTACCGGTAAGTATAATTTAGTTCTCCGTGCTTTCGAAATACGTGACAGTGCAATTTTGCCTGCATTTGGAACGTTACTCTAAAGTCCTACCAGGATCAAAATCCCTGCACTAATGTGATCCTCACTGCAACCTCTGTGACCAGCTAGCTCAACGGCACTTTGTTTTGGTTTATGCAGTTCGACTTAAGGTGACGCTCATGCAGTCTTTATTACGCTCTTTGTGTATTGACACATTTACACGCTTCTAGGGAGGCACACCCTGGCACTTTACACATCCATCAAGCGGTTGATGGAGTTGTCGGACCCCTAACCCGCCTACTCCGATGACTGACAACGGTTCGGCACGTCACTTGGTTTTGGGGCTGAACTCTCGTTGACCGGAAGCCGGCGAACACATTGACCTCGGGCGACCTTATTTCTCAGCGCTGTGCCTGCTAATCTGTAAGCAATGCGCTTGTATCACAAAATACTTCATTAATACTAATTTCGTCGTTTAGGTTCAATGACGAGTTCAATGCAATAATATTGAATCTGCCCTTCGCTGCTCTTTAAGTCTGTTTCACTGATGATATGCGCTGAAAGTACACTTCGAAGCCTTCTCTTCACTCTCACCGTGCGTATTGTCAGTTCCAGCGAGCAAGATGGAATTTATGAATCTAAAATTATGTACAGGCTCGTCCACTTCTAGCTGAAACACGGTCACTGTCTTCAAAGCAACACCGCGTCCGATGGGACCGCATGTGGGAGCAAAGTGATGCAATCACAGAACGACCTGGCGTTGATGCTTCGCAAAGCCTGTGATTTAACTTCACTGCGCCGACAGGTCGGAGGAAACAGCGCTTTGAAAAGAGCGATCGTGTATCAGCTAGACGTGGACACACCTGTACGTGTGCTCCAAACTCACTATATCTAGCGTGTAATCAAAAAGAACATGAGAGGAACAAGGAAAAAAGAACTGAGAAAGAATTCAATTAACAGGATGAAAAAAAAAAAAAGTGAAGAATGGACAGGCAGTCACACGACGTGTCATCAATTACACGCGTACATTAAGCTTTTGCATTGACGAGAGTTGTCATTTCGCCTTCAAATTTTATTTCAACGTGGAAAGAAAAGGTTTACGAACAGTGGTGGGAGGCGTATCTTTCGGGGGAAATTTGTGAATACACTGCTCATATAGCAAAAATAAGCGAGCCCGGACTCTGTGCTGCTCTTGGGAGCTGTGTCTAAATGTTTCCAAGAAATGTTATGACTTCGAGAGAGAAAAAAATAATAAGGGAGCGAAGAAATGAAATAAGATAGCGAACAAAAGGAAATGGGGGAGAAACGAAAAGGAGAAAGAGAGAGTGAGAGAAGGCGGGAGAGAGGAGAGGAAGGAAGGAAGGAAGGAAGGAAGGAAGGAAGGAAGGAAGGAAGGAAGGAAGGAAGGAAGGAAGGAAGGAAGGAAGGAAGGAAGGAAGGAAGGAAGGAAGGAAGGAAGGAAGGAAGGAAGGAAGGAAGGAAGGAAGGAAATCTGCGAGGCAAAAAATAATAAAACGCCGGAGCATGCACCACTCGAATACAACGGTATCCCTCGCGCAGTTGCAGTTACAGGCTTGCGAGCATACCTCCACGCTCACGCACATCTGTTGTTATCTGCCCGCTAAATAATGTCAGCGGACGAGAGCCGCCAAGCTGCGCGCCTTGTACCAAAGGAGGCAGCCGGTGACGCAGTTAATATATCGGCCAACTTTTCTGGCGACGTACTTTATGAGAGCCCTTATAAGCCGAATGAATCGAAGCGCGGTTCCGCGTGATTGCGTACGCATGCGGGAGCAGCGGCACCGAGATCGTTATACAACGCGCAGCTTGGCCACATTTTTCTTACGGTCAAGCTGACTGCAAACCCAGGTCACGTACAGAGCTTGGGAATGCCATCAGCAGCTTAAGCGGTCAGCACTCGCTCGCTCGCGTAGTTATGACAACCGAGCGCAGGGCAGCCTTCCCAAGAAGCGGCCGAGACACTTCTAGAAAGAATGTCTGGCTCTGCCTGTAGCCAAGAAGCTAATGTCACCGCACGTATCGCCTCTTGGAGATGTCTCGGCCGCTATCTTTGTGCAAACGCGCCGTTTGCTATTATCGGCAGCCAGATCGGACGAGTTCGGTCGACTAGGCATAGAGCGGCTCAGGCAGATTAGACCTCGAGGTCGAGCTCGCGGGTCGGACTCCCTGCCGCGGGCATATTCATTTCAGCAAGGACGCTATGCGAAAACGCCCGGGTGATTAAGTGGCCACTCGCGGTTTAATTATTTATGTATTTCGAGCATAGCATCACAGCGCTTGTGCGATACCACGCTGCCGCCTGCCGGTGGGTGTGCAGAGTGGCATGGAAAACGAGAGCGCCGAACGCCCTATAGTGAAATGAAATAAAGCACGCAGTTAATTTATTTCGCACCTCGGTGTAGCGGAGGTTTTCTCCAGGGTCGAAGTTCAAATAAAAATACGCTGGGAAAGAAACAAGAGGAAGGGGGGAGAGGGGGGGGGGGGGCGTAAACACTGTGCACACCGCACAAGAGATTTTTCAGCCGGTTACGTGGAGAGCCTGAATGATCAGCATGCAACGTCATACGGCCTGCTCTCCCCTCAGGTTACGTAATTCGTAAGAGCTAGGTATTCCGAAGGGAGCAGCAGCTCGCACGAAAAGCCAGCAAACGAGATCAGTCGGGTGTCACGCAGTGACACAAGTGCTTCCCAACCCGCAAAGGGTTAAGGAATAATCAGAACATTTGAGTGACGTGCGATAACAGAGCACATGTTTTCTTACAATTTCTATGCAGACCTTGTTTGCACAAAGTTCTGCTCATGCGCCCAATTCCCGCAATAATAAGCCTTTGAACACTTTTTTTTTTTTTTTCAGTTGAGACGAGGAATAAGAAGATGCGGTTGGTTGGGCTATACTTTTTTTCATATTCTTTATCGTCATCGTCATCAGCAACAGCCTAACCACGTCCAGTGGACATCCCTCCGATTAACTCTGTTTTTGTTCCAGTTGTGGCCACCTTATCACCGTAAAGTTCCATAATTAATTTCCATATTCCGCTGCACTGTCCTAAATTAAAATCGACCCTTTTCGTTAGCCTTTAGCCTACGAGTTTCTACAACTCTTAGGAATTGGTACCTTTTCGTTAGCCTATGAGTTTCTACAACTCTTAGAAATTGGTACCGGTAAGATACAGCTGGCAAGTGCTTTCCTTCCAATGAATATTGGTAATCTGCGACTCATTACCTCAGGAAACCTGCACCAACCCCCCCCCCCCCCCCCCCCCAACTTTCCTAATGCACCGCACACAATTATTACTCTTCCGAATGAGCGGTGACTAACTACGCTACCTAAGCAAATGTTTAACTTTAGTGCTTCGAGGCATACCGCAAATTGTTATGCCCTACCAAGACTGTTGAACTATGTTTGGGATTTCTTTATATTCATTTTTAGACAAACCCTTCTCTAATGCATCTTGATTCCAAATTAGTTCAGGTTTTTTGTAAAATTTTTTACAACAACCCTTCTGCTCTGCTTGTCTATAGGTCCCAATCACTCTTCGTAATTCCCCCGCTTGGGTGCTTAGCAGGACAGTATCATTAGAAAAGTAGTAGAATTGTAGAGAGAGAGAGAAAGATATATATATATATATATATATATATATATATATATATATATATATATATATATATATATATATATATATATATATATATATATATAGAGAGAGAGAGAGAGAGAGAGAGAGAGAGAGTGATGTTTACCTTCCGCAAACATCAGACTATTGAGAGAGTTATACGTAATGTATCGTTGCACACTAAGTGTTCTTTTTCTTTTAAATAAGGGGAGGGGGGGGGGGGGGGGACTAGTCAGGCTAAGATATGTAAAGCGTTTATGAACAGCCCTATTCGGAGCAGATATTTGTAGTAACGACCAGGGTCCGAAGCCTGCTTTGCAAGTTTCAACTCCAGGGCTGTAACTTTGGTATGAGACGATAAAATTAGAAATGTGATTATTTCCAATCAAGGATTTAAAAAAAAAAAAAACACCCTTTCTATATCCTCATAAATTTTAAGATTGCACTTTTAAAATCAATTTATTTTCATCGCAGCCTACACCATAAAGCAAACTTCACCATTTACTTACGTAAAACTCCTAGCGTTAATTTGTTTTCAACCACTTTCCGTCATTCGTAAAACGGACACTTCCAGAAAAATAGAACATCCATAAAGCAGGCTTTGTGTCTTGAATTACGAAATATAAGTGCAGTTTAACTACGAAGCTGACCCATACAAAGGACGTCCCGGCGTAAATTGTGCTGAGTCACAGGCACATAGGGTGCAATGACTCAGGCATAAAGTAACAATATTATCTATGTTCCGCAATGCGCACAGTGACAACACGGTATTCGGATATGATTACTTCCATTTATATTCCCCTTTCTTGTGACTTATTATTTTTATTTTTTATTTATTTATCCGAGTTATTTCATTTTGTTCCGATCACACGTGATAGCGCTACTTATGAATGCATTTGTGTAGATTAAGCTGCCGATAGCTGTATCATAGGAGCCACATTAGTGTTGCCTTGTTTGTCCAAAATGCATGTTTGCATGGATACACATGGTACTGTTGGATGCGCCAATTGGATGCGATTGCTAACGCTGAATAGGCACCCCCAGTGGGCAAAGGCATCTGAGTTTCCAACTGCAACGTAAATGACCCACCAAATATGGCGGCGCCCATGAATTTCCCCTTGTTTTAAAGCGTCTGTAAGGACCACATTGCAAATACAGCGCTCGCATGAACGCTAATAATGTTGTATGCCTCGTATTCATGATTAAAAAAAAAAAAAAAACATAGCACGAACCAAATATATACGAATTGTCTGTTTTCGGCATTACGGCAGGTGTTGTGACCTGATTATGAACAATCCTGACATAAAACTGCGTAATTTGTTCTTCCTTTTTCATTTTTACAGCGAAGATACAGGACTACAAAATGGCGATAGCTGGGAACGTAAAAAATTAGCTTTAAAATCTGCCGTACAACTTTCCTTCTTTCTTCACGCTATGCAATAGGGGAAGCTGTTGTTTGTGATCAGGTTGACAAATCACACGAGGAAATAAGCAGATGGCATCGTCTGGCATAAATCGTCCCGGCGTAGTCAGCTTCCCGGAAGGAAAGAGGCGAAATCACTATAAGGTCGTCCGGCCGCGTTCTCTATGTTTGAAGCATGGCTCGACCTCTCTCTTATGCGCATAATATGCTGTAAAGACGTAAAGGCGCTATTAATAAGGACCTTGTTCGACGACAGCGAATAGGAGGCCAGCGGTGGTGTGCTGCCAACGCGTTTCTTGGCGGCGTTCCTCGCTAATTTAGAAATCTCTGATTCCAGTTAGAGAGCTCATTTATTTACTTTTACAGCGAAGAAGGTATACGGGCTAGAAAGTATACGATGCTCAGAGAAGAATTTCAGACTTTTAAACAATGAGGCTTAGCACACAGCATCATTGTTGCTGGGTGGGGAAAAAGCAAAACGAATGAGAAATATTGATTTCAACATTAGCGGGGTGCTTAAATCCGCATGGGCAATAATTGGATAACAATGTGTTACCAAGAGCGGTGTTCACGTTAAAATGTGTCTAAGCACTTAGCATGAAGCTAGAAGGAAGAGATATTGAATAACGTCATGCGTTTTCTTGGGCCATACATACAATACTTTAGCATTCATTGAGCCATGATTGACAGCCTGATATGGGATCCATTTTTAGTGCTGATTTCAGAAGATTGACACTCGGAACTTTGAGCAATGCTAATGTGGTTTTCTTCAGCAGTGTCTGAGAAGCGTGTAGTAAACCAAACCCATTTACGTTTTGGCTGCAGCTGTAATAGTTTAACCTCGAAGGCGACATTGCATCGTCTTGCTCCTAATTCGTCTATAGCAGGCTAACACGGCTGTTAATGTTCAATGACCAATGACAGCAAACAGATTGCAAGAAACGTGATTCCCACCGGTTTTAAACTGACCACCAGGGTGACTTGGAAGCTAACTGGAGCACTTAAGGACAGTTAGCTAACGCATCATAATTCAGCTGTGTCCACGGAATACAAAAAACGTTTTGGCCGCTCTACTCGCATGAAATGAAACGGAGGAATATAGTATATTATTGCCGTGAACTATTCAAATCTTGATTTGTTTTTGTTTTTTTCAACAGCAGCCAGCATGAGGCCTTATGACTGTGATTGTAGAGCATGGAACGAATTTGTACTCCTTGTTTGTTCATGCTCGTTGCCGCGAGAGGCGGGTTTATCATTTCCTCTGTCGCGCAAGATTCACCAAGATGTATCTAGAATGATTCCAGGCATTCGCATCCGTTTTCACAATGTATCAGACTGATCTTTTGCGTTTTCATCTGGATGCTTCTTCGCAGACTTTAAATTGACTGTGACTTTCTCACCTCCTCTCAACTTCTACCCCCCACCATAATCCCCCCATTCCCCTTCCCCAGTGCAGGGTAGCCAACCGGAATTATTTCTGGTTAACATCCCTGCCTTCCGCCCTCCTTTTCTCCTCCTCCTCTTTAAATTGAGCGCGGAGGAATGCTACGGGCATTCCTGAGTGGGGCTTATTAGTGGTGCTCTTTGGTAGTGCTAATTAGTGGTCATAATTTCGCCACCGCAGAGTTGTTTAATTCTTTTGCAGGAGCAAGTCAGCCAAATAAAGTGTTTACTTCAGTGAAATCCAAGCCTTTTGGATTGTTGTCTATGGTCTTGTTGCTACCACGTGACATCTGGAGCAGGTTTCGACAACAGCATCGCCAGTGGTGTGCATGTAACTCGGGACAATAGTGCTCAGAATAAGCTTCAAAGAATTAGAAAATGGAAATATCTGCCAGTAAAAAAAAAAAAAAAAAAAAAAAAAAAAAAAAAAAAAAAACTACGGATGCTGTATGCACATAACGTGCTGTTCCTAAGTTGTAGTATTAATCAGTAGCACTGATTCGTTGCGCCTAGTTGGTTGTGTCAAGTAGCATTGTACTTAGCAGTGCGAGGCAGTAAGGGTAAATAGTGGTGCTAATCAGTAGTGCTAATTAGTGGTCGCAATTTAATCGATGTGATCCTATAATGTAACATGTGGCTGATGCTCACTCAGAGGTGCAAGGCCCCTTAAGATCTCTAAACTGTCGCACTCATTGAAGGCCGAGTGGTGTAGAGGTGCAGCGCTCCCGGCTTGCTATAGCAGGAGGGTTCGATTCCCGCTCGGTCACTTTACCTCCTCCGCACCTGCGCAAAAATTGTTTTTCCATCTTAGGAGGCACCTTGCAACGATACTAGTTAAAATGATATCACAGCCTGTGACGTGCCCGCCGTGTTAACCAAAGGGTTTAGCTGTGCCCACGGTGTTTTCTGCGAACACGCGATCTAATGATATCTCATTAAAAGCGCCTAACTTAAGCATAGTCACTGCAAAGTGCGCAACGAAAACAAACATCAAGATGCTGTTGGCCGCATTCCATACAGCATTCAAGCGGGCTGCATTGCTACGGTCAAAATGCAACGTGATATAGACAAGCGCGTATACCATCTGAAATTTTATTTCGATTGGCAAAGAAATACTGTGCACTCAGCATGTGTCGAAACCAGCTTAAAAAAAGCGAAATATTAGATCAAAGGTACTAAATATATCAGACATGCTCAGTAAGGCCGAAAAGGTCCAGCTCTTGAATTGTTAAAACTAGAGAGAGATTAGGGAATGTTAATTCGCGTGATTAATTTGCAAGGGTGAGTTATCTCCCTGGGCTATCGATGTGATCCTTTCCAACAACTATATGAAGAAGAACTGAACAAGGGTAAATGGAGTACGCCTCAGTTCGCAGACGAGCTAACGTTTCGACAAGTGGACTTGTCTTCGTTTTGCCCAGACGAATACAAGTCCACTTGTCGAAACGTTGGCTCATCTGCGAACTGAGGCGTGCCCCATTTACCCTTGTTCATTTCTTCTTCATACCGTGCAAACCGTCTTCTTCCTTTCGTTCTACCTATTTCCAACAACTACACACTTGTTTAAAGTATTGTATTGTATTGATTCTGTAGTGTCTCTGCTTTTACCTTTGCACGTATTAGTGTAATAGTAGTGTAATAGTGATAATGTCTGTTTCAGTGAAACGTTTTCGTGATGTGACCATGTAGTCCAGCGGGTGCTTAAGAAACAGCCGTTCGTGACTTATGAAAGGACATCATGCGATAACTCGTTGGAGCAGCTTCACGGAACGCTTTCCTGAACTTGAGCCGTTGTACGACTGCGAAATTATGTGGCCAAGTTTCTTTGTGGCCTTCTGGAGACTTAGTAATTGTAATACCATTTCGATGGGTGAGCGCTGCTTCACTTTCCTTGCCCACGCCAAATTTTCTACAAAGGTATCTCCATGTTTTAAGGCGTTTTGTTTTTTCTCCACCTCTCAACTTTCTTCGTGTGGCGGTGATGCGTTCGCTGCTAGCAAAATAAGCGCGACTAATGTGCCCACACAAAGTAACACGTTGCACGGCTCGAAGTAAACATCGGGAAAGGTATAGCCTATATGCACCGCACGCAAAGCCATTTATTCGTTCATTTCCAATTTGCCACAGAAGCAAATTACGAGCATTCGCGTGTGCAGCCCAACCACCTTTGGCGCCGCCAATCTTCTCCCGAGCCTTCTTGCTTTCTTCTTTTATTTGTGCGGCACTGCTTTCAGCAGTCACAAGCGCGGCGCGCGCGAGGCACACTTATACGGTCACGCTCCATGATCATGCAGATTGGAAAGATTACGGCCGAAAGCGTGTTGCAAGTTAGTGAGATGTCAGCTACTTCCCGCCGGTAAAGCACACTGCAGCTCAAGCCTTGACACGGCTCAGCGAGATGAAAGCAATGAAGAATAGTGAATTAAGAAAGGCCTTCAAAAAGTCTTGAAAGACTCCTGTGTGGCTGCACTTGAGAATGGCTGTGTCCCTCACATCAGGAAATGCACACCTGAAAAATAATTTTGGATGCCCTCAGAAAGATGGCTCAGCTTAGCAATTGGCTTGAGTCAAGCTACCAAGCGAATGCGGGTTTATTTCGCATAAAAAACTCGACTTGCTCGCGTAGGCTCTTGGGGAAATTCGACAAACTTGGGCTTAGACACGAGGGGAAATCTCTGCCCGAATGTTTTACTTACTGTATGCGAACCTTTTATTGCGTTCTATATCCTTCTGTTTACTGATCCTATTGATACCGAGATAAGCTGAAAACATTTCCTAAAAATTCGGCAATTTTCATGTAATTAACTAATCACCTATTTCATTCCTGAGAACGTATATTTTCAAACTGGAACTATTTTTGCATGTTCATAAAATCTGTTCTTCAAAAATGATGTAAAGTATCCCTTTCAACACTTCGTTCAAAACCGACAACGACTATTTTTCTGCATTCTGGTATTCATTCTGGCGTATTCTTTTTCAATTATTATGTTTTGGTGCTGCATGACGCATCAGGTTATATACCTGAATTTTTTCCTTTCTTGATTTGTACCCAACACACCATTTTGTTACGCTTACAACGTGCGTGGAGTTATTTCTTAGAAACGAACAAATATTATTTTCAAGTGCAGTGTCGGCGTACGTGGACACGTCAGGATATATCAACAAATCTATAGCCTATACAAAAGCGAATATGCACAGGTTTTGGGTAGAATCTACTCATTCTACACCCTCCCTTCTAGTGTTAGCTGTCCTGAGAGCAGACCAGAACCACAACAAGGCGATAGGGACGTGGCAATATTCAAATTTTGTGCGGGCAATAACCCCACCGCCGGCTAGTTGTATGACGCTAGATCTATAGGAGTTGGTGCGCAAGGGGCAGGGGTTTTGTTGCAGATTCGCGAATGCGTCTGCAAGCGGAAGGAGAAGGAAGAAGAGGTATGCAACTGAGGGTGCAGATGAGACTGATCGCCATATTGAAAACCCAGGGGATTGGGGACTGAAAGCAGTTAGAGGCGACCCGATGTCTGCCCTCCTTCTTCTATAGATGTAGTGCCGAAGGATGTCACAAAAGTCTATATAAAGCGTTCCAAATGTAAAACAGAACATGCGGATGCCAAAATTCTTCAATGCTTCTGCCCAACTGCTGGTAAGCTTGGCATCAAATGTATATAACGCCGGCCAGCCCTTCTTACCACGTTTTCTCTCACTGCATGCATGAATGAGCGTCCACGGCATGGGCGCGCCGCGTTGCAACCTCTCCCCCGCTCGCGTGCTCCGTTTTACTGTTTAGGCACCTGTACTAACCATTCCGCGTCTACAGGAGCACTTGCAGCAGATGCGTTGTCGCTGCTCCGTAACTTTTAGAGCGCAGCTCTTTGGCGCCCGTTCCTGGGTTTCGCGTCGTCGTCGCCGTCGACATTGTCCCTCGTAACCAGCGTCACTTTCACTCCCACCTTCCTTCCTTCCTTTACGGCGTGATTCAGGTGTCCACAGAATCAGTGGGACGGATACTGCGCCTTTCCATTCCTGTGAACCAATTATGAAAGGCATGCTTCAGAGCTCAAGTGCCACACATGGTACACACTGCAAAGATTTTAATTTTAATTTTAGTTTAATTGGTTCACAGGAAGGGAAAGGCGCAGTAACTGTCACACTTGCTCTGTGGACACCCGAACCGCGCCGTAAGGGAAGGGAGGAAGGTGGGAATGAAAGTGGAAAGAGAGAAAGAGGAGCCGTAGTGGAGGGCTACGGAGTAATTTCGACCACCTGGGGATCTTTAACGTGCGCTGACATCGCACAGCACACGGACGCCACTTCGTTTCGCCTCCATCGAAACGCAGCCGCCGAGGCCGGGATTCGATCTCGGGAACTCCGGCACAGTAGTCGGGCGTCGGAGTTCCCGGGATCGAATCCCGGCCTCGGCGGCTGCGTTTCAATGGAGGCGAAACGAAGTGGCGTCCGTGTGCTGTGCGATGTCAGCGCACGTTAAAGATCCCCAGGTGGTCGAAATTACTCCGTAGCCCTCCACTACGGCTCCTCTTTCTCTCTTTCCACTTTCATTCCCACCTTCCTCCCTTCCCTTACGGCGCGGTTCGGGTGTCCACAGAGCAAGTGTGAAAGATGATAATTCATGAATAATGCGAGCGCCCAACCCCTTCCCCTACCTGAGAGGACTGGGAGGCGGCCCTGCTCGGCTGCCTGGATCTAGCGGCACAACAAGCGCTGGTCCAGCGAGCTCGTGTGGCGGCCCAGACCAATGGAGTCCCGGAATAAGGGACTCCACCTAGTATTGTAAGGGGAGCGGTCCACTAGGGGTGGCTCTCCAAGCAACCTCTCCTTTTGTAATAAATGCTTTCCACCACCACCACCTCATCGAACTGCAGGGAATATGTGCAGTAACCTAGAATTCACACACTCACAGATAAAAGTATCATATTCTGATGCAGTTTGCGTATATACAGCTAGTTTGATAGTCCGGATCTCTAGCCGATCGTCCCTTGGCTTTCGGAGGAAGTCTGGCCCAGATCTAGCCCGCCCAAATTTTCCTTTAAAACATACTGCTAGAAATTCGATGAGACGCTTGATAACTTTGGCTACAGCGTCTTCAAGTCAGTTTAGAATATTTGCGATTGTTCTTTCTCCTCGTCTGTAGCTTGTGGCATTAGTCTCTTCGCCCCGGAACGTTTCTATGGGCCCACGCGCTACCTCCGGCACCTTCCCGATAATTTAATTGCTCTCTTCATTTCTCGGCCTCGGCGGCTGCGTTTCGATGGAGGCGAAACGAAGTGGCGTCCGTGTGCTGTGCGATGTCAGCGCACGTTAAAGATCCCCAGGTGGTCGAAATTACTGCGTAGCCCTCCACTACGGTCCCCCTTTCTCTCTATCCACATTCACTCCCACCTTCATCCCTTCCCTTAGGGCGCGGTTCAGGTGTCCACAAAGCAAGTGTGACAGATACTGCGCCTTTCCCTTCCTATGAACCAACCAACCAACCTATCTTCATTTCTCCGACCACAGAGCTTCCTTCATGACAGTCAAAAACCTTTAGTGGAGTGTTTCTTGAAGGAATATGTGTGAAAATTAAAATAGTTGTCAGTAATTGTACATATGATTTGTTCGAAATATTTGCCTGAATCTATAAAAAAAAAAAAAAGTGAAACAGCTGATGAGGTGCGCTCAAATTTCGCATTAGGAAGTAACTTAATCGTCGGCTAATTTTTTTACATATTCGCTCCCTGTACCAGCTTCCGACTTTCAAGCACCCACGCTGCGAAGCTTCTCTTTGTCACGTGACCTGACTGTGCATGCGTCCGGCACGTGCGTCACGAAGGAAAGTTCGTGTTCGTGCCAAGTGTGAACCCCCTCCTCCCCCATATTATCCTGGTAAGGAAAGGAAAGCAAAAAGAAAACTTTTCTACCTAACTGTTACAATCATGCTACGTCGTTCCCATTTGATTTCCCCAGATTATAAGCAGGACCAAGCGATTACATGTCTGCCACTTCACGAATTCCCTTCTTTCTTTTTTTCTCCGCCACCTTCACACATCTCTCATCGGAGGCTGAAAGACTCAAGGGCCTGGAAATGCCGAGCATCGAACCGCCAAGTCGGCGGCGCGCCGTTTAATTGGAAGCGAGACAGGCGCGGAGGGGGCGCCTCGCGTGCCTTATCAACTCTGACCCGGTCCGCGCTCGGGCCGTCGAAGATTGGTCGCTTCGGTTTACCGGGCGTCGCACACAGGCCCTTGCAGTCAAGTCGCCGCACGCTAATAAGTCCGGATTTTTGGGGACGCGGAAGGTGGCTTCTTTCATCCCCTTCTCTCTCTCTTTCTTTCCCTTCTGCGCCGGTCAAGGATCGTCGTGAGCGCAGCTTGTACAAGGCAGCTCGGCAAGCTTGATCCCGTAATTGGCACCGCCGTTGAGTAATAGCGGAACAGGTTCTCAGGGCGAATCAACACTGCACAGCCTCCTTAGGGCACGCCATGTGCGACCAATCGCCGAATGTATAAAAATTTAGTCTCGCCCCCTCGCGTAGTCGTCACCGTCCCCGGACTCCGGGTACCTCGGCGAGGGCTTCGCACTCGTTAAGTTTCGCGATGTTCTTGGAAAGCGATAAATCATCATTAAACCGGAGTTTTCCGGCTATATGGCTCGTGGTGAAAGCAGGGTGAAACGAATGTGCGGGAAAGCACGAGGGAAACTCCTTTAAACCGAGCCGCAAGCGAGACTCACTTCGGAGTGGAATTCGAGCGGACTAGGAGATGATTTACTGAGACCGACGAACGGGGCAGCAGATTTCAAGTGGAATTAATTTAGAGATCAAGAACATGCGATTACTGGGAGCCTATCAAGAATAATAATGCTGGTTGGCGGGAGGACTGACAGCGTGACAGGACTGACATCAGGACGGTCTTTGGGCAAAAATTTCGTTTTGAACGCTATTGTATTCTCACTCGAGCCATTATCCCTGCTGCGGAAGCGTCAACGAGTCAATTATGAATTCATAATCTTTCTGAAGCTCATGACTCGCGATAACCTAAATGAAAATGTGATATTCAGTAAAGAAAAAATAATAAAGACGACAGCTATAACATTACGCTCCTAGTTTAACGTTAAATTCCAGAGAGAACAGTTGATTAGGGAAAAGAACTAAGTGATTTCTCAGCGCAAATTAACGGAAGAAAAGTACTCACTGAGGGCATGCACCGTGGCGGGCGCTTATCCGGTCATAGTCTCTGCTAGGGAACAGAATGAATACAAGATAATATCCAGTTAGGATGGCAAAGAGTCATGTCAAGATATGCGACCAGAAAATTTTGTGGAATAAGGTGGCCGTAACGGGCGTTGGGAAGGGCTGGATTAAGAACAACGAGAGGTGCTTTTGGGTTGCAACAGAAGCAACAAGGCTCTAACCACCATAATAAGGCTGCTGTTGTTCACGACGATGATGATGATGTCTGTTTCTCTTGCGCCACGGTGCTCTGACATCTTTTGAGTAAGATATTCGGATGTCAGAACGCGGCAGCTCAGCACCGTCTAACAAGCCTACCGAATTCTTCAGTGGACGCGTAACTTCTTACCTCACTCCCATTTCGTTACACACCAGCGAGTATATTTTCCTCCACGAAGCAAAGTCACGCTCTTTGTTCGCGATAAATGGTGCTATCCACTAAGTAAACAGCGTCCGGTCTCTCTCCTCCTCAAGGGCTTGGGGAGGTGAGGAGAGAGGGGCTATAGTAACGCAGACCAGCACAATGGCGGCGCGAACGGACTCGGTCACGGCTGCTTACGCCTGAAAACGAGACGGAGAGCGTCGCGTCCGAGGACAGGCCCGAGTTGCCCAAACCCGCAAAGAGCGAACTGCAGCGACAGCAAAAGCAGCGCTGTGCACGCAGAGAGGCTGGCGGAAAACGCGACGTCCGCGTGCTGCGACAGATATGTTCGTCGGGCTCGTTCCTGGACGGCCTGTTGGGAGCAGGAAGGCGACGCTTGGATTCCTCTTCCTTCCGCCTCATGCGGCCGCCAGCCAGCGGCAACAAAACCCTCCGAAATAGGCACTTCTTGCTCCTCTCTCGTCAGCGTAAGGAGGGTGGGAGTCAGAAGGAGGGTGAAAGAGGGAGGATGAGCAGCGCGTGCCTCCGGTTTCGGCGGGCGTCTGTCAGAGGACACGAGAAACAATAGACGCCGGCAAAAGTGGAAACAGCCTCCGAACAGCTGCTCGACCCTTGCCGGAGTGGTCGGGTAGCTAGCTAGCTCCTTGTGAAAGCACGTCAGACCTGCCCGCCCGCCTGCCTACTTGCCTGTCCGGACGATCGTCTGGCTGGCTGGCTGCTGCGTATTTGGTTGCTCGTTCCCTCGCTCGCTGTTCTACCTGCAGTCACTGCTCTCCGTTTGTTCGGCGGCTACTGCAAGCGTGGTAATTACAAAAGCAAGACGAAGTAAAGAAAAAAAGGAAGAGCTCGCCACTCTTTGCATCTGTGTCACGCGGAAATGACGGAACAGTCGTTCATCAATCCTTCATTGGAGAGGTGCAGCGGGAGAAGCTGCAGCTTCTCGGCACAGCCGACGCATACGCCTCCTTCGGCGGGCTGGAGGCTTCTGTTCACTACGCGGCCTGCATGCGTTCCTTCGCCGGAGCCCGCACGCACGCGCGAGCGAGAACTTGAAGACGTGCTTTGCGAAGCGGAGTAGCCGTGATCTCTGCGGGCTTCCCTCCCTCCGGGCCAATGCGAGCGACGGCAAAACTCGGGCAAGGCTCCGCTAAGATAGGTTCTCAGCCTGCATCGATCTCCTCCGGTAGGAGAGGTCACGCGAAAGGTCCCGCTTCGAGCACGCTGCACTGACGACCACCAGCAGACTGCTGTTTATCCCGACTGATGGCGTCAACGGCGGCGCCCGCACACCGGGGATCTCTGTCAGATTTTAAGCGCGAAGCGACACAAATGGCCCACTTGTTTCTTTTGCCTCGATAGTGGCTTGTGCTCAGTGATGCTTGGAGAACTGTCCAGTGCGCGTTGGTCGTTGCGACCTTATCACAATGCTCAAGCGCGCTTTCCCGAATGATCTAGCGTAACGTGTAATCTCGACTCGACTCCAAGGGCGCGGGGGTTCTCTTGTTTTGAACCACCGCTTCTTAGCATCCGTTCTGCCTCGTAGTCTCGAGTTTCTTTATTAATTTATTTATTTTGCGGAAGCCGCAGAAAACGCACCTGCATTAGACATTATTGGTACTGTTTCAGCAAGCAATGATGATTATGTTCGAAAGCATTTAGCACACTCACCTTGCACAATCTTTTACGAAGGGTGCCACTTAATTTTTCACCGCTCCTTTCGAGCTCTCGGCACAGATCTTTGCTCTAGGGACAGAAAAAACAAACAAACGAAACACGCATTCAAGAAAGGGGAAGGAGCAAGGTCGACCAGAGGTGGAACGATCTACATTATCTCTTGTAACAGCCTTTCGAACTTGCCTTCATTGTCTGAAGTCAAACTGTGAAACCTGAGAGACTGCATGCTTGTAGTGTGCGCAATGTAGTCAGTCGTATAAACAGAGGCCATTCCGAAAACCATCAAAGTCGATACCCCGAAATGAACATGTATACATGTATTTTAACAGCGACAGTGAAATTAACATATGGGTATCTTCAGAAAATAATGAAAATAAAGCCTTGTGCTTTATTATTATTAGGCTGTGGTTTGTATGACGAAGCAATATAACGTTGTGCAACGGTGACAGTTCCAAATTTAAGCCCACTATTGTCGCTTAATTTTTCTTATCTTTTTCTTTGTATCATAGTCGCTATCTTATGCACATGAGTATCCCGATATTTTAGAAAATTTATATGGCGATGCTCGCGGCAACCAAGTGAGTGTATGCAGCGGTCATTCGGCCCTTCTTGGTACTGTAATTTTGTGGCTCTTTATTTTTAAAGAGACTGTACGACAGATCGTATATAGTCGGCTTGCATCGATAGGTTACAGCGTTCGAATAACAGATAAGCCAGCAATGTGAAAACGGAGCAAATATATGCTCAAAAAATATAAGAAGAAATGAAGCACAGGTATCGAGTAACTATAGATGACGCCGAGAGATCGTTTTTTTTTTGTTTTTTTTTTTCGCCTGGATCCGTGAGCTACAGCAACACCTACTTCTATCTTCTATTCGACGATCACGAAGTTGCTTTCATGCTTGACGTCAGGAGTTTGAACTGAATGGCGGGGGACAAATACTGCCGATATTTAATATACATTTTCTTGGTCCTAACGCGTGTTCTACTGAATAACAAACATTACCATGAACACTAGCGATATAATTAATGTTTTCTTTTCCGGAAAACGAAAAAAAAAATCAAATAGAATTGTCCTCAGTGGCCCTTCAAATCTTCAAGTGTGTACTACGCGTAATAATAATAATTCGTATTTTATGTTTCGAGGGTAGTCATCGTCGACAATGAAGTCCTCCACAAAAAAGAGAACTGATGATTTCGTTTGCATATAGCAACAAGTAATGCGTGTCCACTTCCACCGAAGGTGCTTCTGATTAAAGACTATCAAAACAAAGAATTTTTTTTTTAGAAGTTTTTCCAAAATTCATATCCAATGTGTTCATAATTAAACTTCTTAGCACAATTGATGGCCTGTTGCAAAACAATGGGGCAGAATTACGAGGAGCATTGCAGAACTGCTAATTCCAAAAGCCCTTTGATCACGTTCACCGCTTTGTTCCTTTATGCGGTCGATGCATTACAGAAATGATAACTTTCTTTAAACGCTTTATCCTTGAAGAAACCTCCGAGGTGCTGCAAGGATTCTTGTTTTGGTACGCAGTCGCGGAGACGATGACGAAGTGCTGCACGTGAACAACGACGACGCGGAAGCCATATTGGCTCTGTTGGTCCTGCGAGTGTGTCCCTGAGGGCGAACTATTGCAGCTACGTCGGAGTGGGCTTGGTAACAATATAGACAGGACCATTTTTTATTACCCACTATTTTGATCAAGAGAACTTGATGAAGCTCATTTTGGCGAAGTCTGAAGCTTAAAAAAAAAAAAAAAAAAAAAAATCGGGGAATTGGGAGAGTCACGGGTCCTTTTTGCGCTTGAGGCAAGAAAACCTCTTGCTGAACTTCATTTGAAAAGTGTGCAATCATAGCATCGAGCATTTTTCCAGTGATACTAAATGGGGAAACGTGCGGTAAACATGACAGTGTGCGCACTTTTGCTAAGACAGCACTAACCACACAAATGCAACCCAAATATGACAGAGTATCCATTTGTAAAACAGCTAATGACATTAAAAACTATTTCTTGTTGCAGCGACTTTTGTGTTTGTAAAACAGCTAATGGCGTTAACTATTAATTCTTGTTGCTGCAACTTTTGTACAGTTTAGAGCTGCGTTCGGACTCGGTACTGATCTGCATTGAAAATTCGCAGTTATTGTTCGTTTGCTTCCGTAATCACCTGGACCACTTTATTTCTCACCACCGCTGGACCTGAGGCAGTAGGAAAACGGGAGATAACTATATATGCACTTAGAATAAATTAGTCTCGCATTAGGCCAGCATATCTCTATCGTTTCCTTATTGCTTGAACCAGCCAGTGACAGGCATTGCGGCTACAATTTTCTTATGCTTTAACAAGGCACTTATAACATCGTTCAATGCGACGAGAGGATTCAGAGACACTTAGTTGAGTATTCGACGTGAAGCCGTCCGGCGAAGAAAATTCAGCATTTTTTTAAGAAAACAACACTCGCCGAGGTAACAGAGGGAAATACATTGACGTTTCGGCGCCGCTACGGGTGTCTTGCTTCCAAAGAAGATGAAACGAGATGGTCATTGCTTGTGAATATATATATATATATCGTACAGGGTACATGTATATCTCGGGTAGATTCCCAGCCTCCTATTTATCGCTTCGCTGGTCAGTGTGTAATGATTCCCTGAGCAGGCGAGTGGATTAGAGTTTTTCTTTTCAGATTGGTGTCCGTTGTTTTGATGGCGCTCTTCTATATAAAGAGCATCAGAAATCGCTTTTTTGTTCTTGACGTCACGGTGTCTCCTAAAATCACTAGTGTCGCCTATATAGCAAGCACGGCACTCTTTGCAAGGAATTTTGTAGACGACGCCAATGTAGCTTGTCTTCTTCAATGATTCTTTCACCCGTACCAGATGGTTTTTGAGCGTCAGATGGTACATGGGCCACGTAGACTTCGTACTCAGGGAATATCCTACATAAGGTTTCGCTGACACCCCGGGCATAAGGAATGGCGGCACGCTTTTTCTTTTTCCGTTTCTTTTTTCATGAGCCTTGAGTAACAGCATCCTTTCGTATATGCATTACATATATTGTTGAAACCAGGTATCATGTTTCATTTTTATAAGACCGGAAAGCATTCAGCGCAAGGTCGCTATGTTTCTCATAAAATGGCTCCTTCATTTTAAAGATCAGTAGATTCCGAATCGAAAAAAAAAAAAAATAGAAGTGCAACTGGAACGCCGTAAGAGAAGGTATTCGCTGCCAGCTCACTGCGAATTACGTTACGTTCGCACATTTCTGTAGCCGCTTTGGAAATGCAGCGCGGCGCCTATGGAGGCGCCGTCTATTATTTATTTGCCAGGCGGCGGACGCCTTTTTTCATCGGCACTGCCAGGACAGGACCAACAAAATGCTAATCCATGCCAAAACCTTAAACGTAGCGGGATATTATGCTAATGGACGCCATCATTCTCGCGCGGGGCCTTCCGAGCGCGGCTTGCTTTCCACGGAGGTGTCACGGGTTCTAAACGACCACACGCTGGGTAGCTGGCCACGCTGACTTTTGAATCACGCGATTTGCGTTCTCTCGCTACGTTCCCCGCGGGGCTTCTTCCTGTTGCTACTATACCTACATGCGCTGCGAGCCAAATCTCGATTGCAAAGCGCGCAAGGGGTTGCGTATCAAGGGCTCCGAGCTGGAGTTTCGTACTGTGCACTGGAACATTGGGGGTCGGGTACGTGGCAAACGGTAGCGGTGGCGTGACCTTATGGTTACACTTTCAGAGGTCAGCACCGTGCCGTAGGCTGTTGAAGCAGACACTGAAAGCAAAAAAAGAAAAAAAAAAAGGAAGAAAAGTGGGCAGCGCGAAGAATTGGGCAATACCTGGCTGGACTGCTTGAGTGCGAATGTGGCACGCATAATGTTTTTCATTTTGTGTTTAATTATGTTAAATTAAAAAAAAATCAAGCTCGAGAGAATTGGTCTGCAGATATAGAATCATCAAATGAATGGACGACAGCCGATGTACCGTACGTAGCCCTAAATGTGACAAAATTTATTTGATATTCGAAGTGGAGTTTGATGTAAACAAACTGCAGTGTAATCCGAAGCTGGGATTGTAGACTATTTGGTCTTACTAAGCGATCCAATGTAAGAATACCAGGGTATATGAAACAATTCAGTATGATTTAGAAGAAGAATGGTAAATGAGAGCATTCCTGTCTTCGATGGTAGCTAAATATGTTGCTTAGAAACCTTTTTCATCCATGCTGGATTAGCCGCGTGCAGCATTATCCTAATGAAACTTTCTCTCAGAAGTTCACGCCAGAGACCCGTTGTCCAAATATCTGAAATGAATAAATATTATCGAATGTCATAGGGGTATTTTATAACTCGCAATTTACGACTCTGGCGAGAGAAGCTTCGAGCTCCCTCGATCCAGAACCAGACCGACATCAAAGGCATCGTCATATGGGAGCAGCACGCCCAAGGTGCTAGTTCAAATGGCCCAACATCCTCTTTTGGCTGTAGCCCCGACTATTTCAACCGCGCTACGCCAGAGAGATATATGTGCGGCCCTGAGGTGGACGTTGTAACAGCGCGCAGCCGTGCTCCGCCACTACGGACACACGACGCCCGACATGCACCGCGTCTGCAGAAGCATCCGGGAGGCAGGGAGAGGGGTGGACGCTCGCGGGCTGGTGTCTGAGTAACAGCGTCGATCACCTTGCCTGCGATCTCACGAGCACGCCCGGACACGCGGTGACCGCGGGGGAGACGGCGGGCGACGCCGAACACGACGACGGCGACGACCACGCGAACGACCTTGGCGAGGCCGAACAGGATCACCTTGGTGGCAGCGCCAATGCTAGAATCCGGAGCGGAGGCGGAGATGCATGCGCCTGATCCATCTCGGTGGGGCTTCCCACGATCGGTGGCGCCGCGAGCACTGGACGGCGCAATTACGAAATGGACCGGCGAGAAAAAAGGGCCCGCTTGATCGCACGGCGTCGACGCTGGCAGATCGTGGGCCGAGGTGACGCAAGGGCTCACGACCCGGTCCGGAACGGGTCCTCTTCGTGCTTCGGCGATCGGCCGACTGGGAAGTGCACGGAGGCGTGTACGCTTCTGGGAAGCGTTGCACCCGTTGCTATAGGGTTGGGCGGAGGCGAAGCCCAGCCAACGAGGTTCATTTTACTGCTAGAGAAAGGGCGTGCGACTAGTTGGCAGCTCTGTATCGTTAATCATCTCTCGCGAAAGCCTGACGGCGGATAAACTAAATCCTGCATAATCTGCAAGCGGAAAGAATGATGCAGGTCTGAAATTTATTTGAAATGGAGCAGTGCTTTATAAGCGAGCAACTTGTCGACACCGCCAGTGCAGATTAAAGTACCCACCACTCGTATCCGGTATGCGACATTCCCAGCGTCTGCCTCTATTGATGTTGCCCTCCGACCCTGTCCATATCATCGCCATTTGTCCCGCATGAGCGAATACGAGGTGCAAGACCGTTTTATCGCGTATTGCTAGTGATTACTGCGTGTTATAGTGCGCGAGCACTATGGCAGATGACCTCCACTCTCGCATTTCGCCGACGTCCGTCCATCCGTTCATCTGTTCGTCCGTCCGTTCTTTCATTACTTCGTTTGTTCCTTTGTTCGATCCTCCTTACGAGCATGCTAAATACTGATTGATCGCCGTTTTGTGTGACGTTATGAGAACACACGTCATGGCCAAATTGGCAGGCGCTGTCAACTTGGGCAGTGATTTTGAGAAAGGAATCTAACCCGCCGGGATCCTCGGATCCCGAGTCAGTCATGCGACTCATGCACGGTTAAGCGGGGCTTCATATCTGTGTCGATTGGTGTTTCATTTAATAGGGTAGGTTATGACTGTATGTCCAAAATCGAAGTGCTAACGCACCTAATTCGCTAATCTGCCATCAGTTTTTTTTTTATATTATTATTGTTGTTGAGGGGATGGGGAAAAGCAAAAGGAAAACCGTAGATGGAATGTGGCAGCTGCTCACGCAGAGAGGATCGAAGGGAACGAAGAGAACAGTACGAAGTTTCGCCGAATGTATTTGTTGAAAAAAAAGAAAAAAGTAATGAAGTGAAAACGAAAGAAAAGTTGCAAACGTGATATCGGGTCTTGCAAGGAAGAGAGAAAGAGAGGTCGCCGTAGACCTAGCTTACTCCAGGTAGCCGAGGCCCTACACAGCGAAAACGCAAGATAATCAATGAACGAAGAAGCTCTATCATCAACGGAACATACATGGTCCAGGACGTCTCTGGGAAGTATATGTCAGGACCACTTCCGGCAGAGAGGCCAACCAAAGCTACACTGCCGTGTCTCTTCTCTTTCGATGTGCTCACTTCCGCAAGGCACTCTTGTTGCGACAACAGTACTATAGACGACGCCTGTGTTTGCGAGTTATGCAATGTACAGGCAAGAAGCATAAGTTAGGGCGTGCCACAACACGCATACCGTGCACACACTCTCTTTGGCCCAACGCCTGCAGGTCGCGTCATTTCGATTGTCAGATGAGTCAGTGTATGGTTAAGGGAAGACAAACAATTTACCAGAAATGTTTCCTCTTGTAAGACACAGTAATGTTCTGGCTGACTAAGGGACGCTGGAAGCACGTTCTATTCATTTAAGCAGGATGCCGACACGCGTTGTTTATGCATATTTAAGCGGGTCCTGCCGCCTGCCTAGGTGGGTGAATGGGGCGTAATGGTTGCGAGACTGCCGTGCATGAGCGGTTTGCGTGTCTGTTTTCTTGACGACCGCTGTGAACGTGGAAGAGTACAGACAAGCTAGAGATCCGACAGCGGATATGCGACAGCTTTGTTTCTTGCTAGAGTTCATGGTAGTGTTACACCTTCAAGCTTCGCTTGTTATGGCGAGGACAGATGGAGTAGAACGGAGAATTTTGTTGGAAAGCAGTATCAGGTCCCCTTAAAGAGCAACGCTTATTCGGGGTCGTTCGTAATCCATATTGTCCGAAGCAATCCAAACGCTCCAAGATGTAGGGGTTGGGTGAAGGGGGAGGGGCATGAGAAACTGGAAGATGTAATAGCACCGTTACGTGCGCACATAATGCCCTTTTTTTGTTGGTTTATTTGGATATACTGCAGGCAAATGTTCTGGCCCAAGCAGGAGGGGCATACAAATGTAATTATTCAAAAATATCAGACTACGCGAGAAGATACACATGGGAAACGACATACGTCACAGATGAACATTATGACAAATTATTGTCAATCTACTCTATTCTGGTATCCAAAAAGTTGAAATATAGCTATCAGCATCTCTCCATTCGAATTTGGAGAGAGGTTTGCAGTGAGAATTCGATCAGACTGTGGAGAGTTGCGGAAAAGGGGTAGAGAGAAGTCGCACCAAGCCATGAGTCATGGATGTCGCGGGGAACTGGTTTCTACCTGAAAACGTATTTTGCCAGCAGAACTCTCTTTGAAGAGCTTATACTGATATATTCGCAGGCCACCTATGGGTAAAAATGTTAAGTTATGCAACAACTCTGGAAGATTGCGATATGCATCGAGATAAGAGCACAGTTATGGTAGCCACGCATATATGGTGCTGTCTAATAAAGATTCCCAATTCAAAAAGTCTTGCGAATACTTCCCCTATTTTGCAGGCGCCAAGCGGAGAGATGTACCACCTCCAGCGCATTATACCTGGTGACAGCGTTGAGTAAGACTGCAAAAGTGGCTAAAAGGACCAATTGAACACTGTAAATAAAATCGCGCTCATAAAGATGAATGGCGTGTCCATAACTGATACCATAAAGAAAGCTAAAAAAAAAAATAGGGGTATAAGTACCTCAATGCATCCTTTCTTGAGGATGAGTTATAGATATAGACTTGGAAATTGTGCTATTTTCTTTGCAGTGAAGATGACAACCACGGTAGACCAGTGTTTTAATACGCGTACGTACATGTCACATAAAAACGTAACATCGCCTTATAAGTAATGCAACCGACAGAAGAAAAAAAATCAATTCGTTTTGTTTTGATGAACATACCGCGACCGAGGCACAAGTAGCTGAATTTTGCCCATTAACCTATCAGTCAAAAAGTGTTACCTTGGTCAAAGAGCACGTGGCTTCCATAATAACATTAATACCTACAGGTCAGTGTTTTTGGCTTAAGGTATACATCATAGGTGTTGATTAATGTCGAAAAGTGCCCCAGGTGCAGTGAAATCTTCAGACTCCCTTTAATTCTCCTGACTGTGCTGTGGGTTTGACAGCAGAGATAAGGACTGTTTATCAAAACAGGCTCAACCTCGTTCGAGGAGCATTTGGCCGTGAAAAAAGGAAAAGCATACTGTTGAATATTCGCCACCCTACGGTAACACTGACCGCACGTTGGAGTTTCGAAGTGTATGTATATGCTTACAATGGCGCCGGTTGTAAGACAATACGGTGCAGATTCCAGAGATGGGATCTGCCGGGCGCAAGGCGCTCCCGGCCAAGAGCACGGCGCGAACAATAGGACGTCCCGAGTCCTCTCACCTTTGCACTCTCTGGCGTGTTGCTTATTTTTTCGCCGCTTCAGGCACTGAGAGAGAGTAAGCTGGCTCGGAAGAAGCGGCCAACAGCAACAACAGCAGCTAGTTGCACCTTGCACGGAATGCCACAGCCTCGGCTGCGGCGCATCTCTTGTCCGTGCGCGCCGGGATGATGCGCGCGCGGCGGTGGGGGCCGGGGCAGATGCAGCGGCGTCATTAGAAAGAGTAAGGGGGGGATGCGACTCGCCGCGTCTCGCATTCCGACCGCGCTGCTGCCTGCTCTCGGGGCCCCAACCTTGACCCAGTATCTCCACCGGTCCCCTAACAGCGTCTCGGCGGCGTTGGCGGCGCCGCGTATCACCGCTACACGTTCCCTACGTATGGCGCGGGCAACAATGAGCTGTACCGGCGAGTCGTCCTCCCATGCGTGGCGGCGAACGCTTTGTCCGCTTGTGATTACAGCGCGGCCAGGTCCCGACGTGGTGCGTGCGGTCCCGCCGCTTACTCTAATTGCGACCGGCTGCTAGCCACAACCCGCTCCGTCGCGACCGTTTCTCAGCAGGCCGACGCTGCGCGCGCCATGTGGGCTGCCCAGGGCAGCTGCAAGTAGTCTCAGCAGCAATAACAGCAGCAGCAACAGCAAACGGGCGTACCACTATTGTGGCGCCATTTTCTCGACGGACACCGCCGGACGGCGCACACCGTAATGCATACATTGCCATGTAGCGTCGGCAGAAGCAGGCGTAGTCGCCGCAACCGTGGGCGAACGCTTCGCGTTGATACGCATATGCGGGACAGGAAGGGTGGATTCCTCGTTTGGCGAGTGGCGGGCCGCCAAGGTGACGCCGCCGACACCTCCGGCTCGAGGATGTCGGGTGGCTGACTAGAGGGCGAAATAGTCGGCGTGTTCTAGACGTCGCCCTAGACCATGAACAGAGTGACGTCACATTCCTGTCTCTAACAGTGCCCTGCTTTCTAACATTGAGTAGTTGCCTCCCTTCCTCGCGAAATACGTGCGATTATGCATGTCTGAAATGTGAAGCACGGCGTAGGAAGTCGAAAGGAGCGCGTCGGAATACATTTCAAGTGAGGTCGCGCTTCTGTTTCAGGCGGCGCTGAAAAGCAAAATGCGGAAGGGTCTGCGACGACGCGTAGAAGCACCGAGAGGAGCGAGCCAAAGCTGTCTGACATTCTTTAGGCAGGCACGATCGCAGCCGCGTCAGGAAACGAGGCACTAGCTGCTTATTACGGCGGAGGAGGCGCGAGATAAAAGAGAAACCCGAGTACGACGCTGTAAGAGCAGTTCGCGCGACTAACCTTGTTTTCTCTCGCTGCGTATGTATGAGTTTCCGCATGGTCGGATCAACGAGAGAAGCGATGGCTGCTCAGGAGTCGTCGTCAGCGCCCGTCAGCACCTCTGAGGTCGCAGGGTGCAACTTCGGGAGTAGGCGAGCACCTCGTAGTTTGCCTGATAGATGAGGTCGCCACACAATTCGCTCCGGTCTCGGTAACGCTCGTCAAGTGGCCTAGCCTAGCAGAAACTCATCTCGTCTTCTGAGCCTCTGCGTATACTGAGACGGTTCACATATATCAGAACCCTTTGACAAGCACTCGCAAACAAGCTGGATTTGCCGAGCAGCCATCTTACAACACTGGAAAAAAGAAAAAAAAGGAAAAGAGCTAGGTCTCACTTTGCGGGCGATATCCAACTTCCAGGTCACGATCTCGGCCTTAGGCAAATATTGGTCTGTTGAAAATGGAGTGTCTTGGTCCTATAAAGCATTAGCTTTGGATTATGCAGAATACACCGCAAGGTCGGGTGAATATGAAGCAAGGCATAATAATTTCTTCTCTCCTAGGTTTTAGGTTAGTGTGCGTGGTGCGTTCGGTATTTTTCTTATTTTACTTCTTGAAGTAGTGTAATTAGCCGTCGAAAGTTCTTCACGCTCAGACGCCTTCTTTCTAGATCACTGGCGAAAATTGATCGCTTCATCAACTCACTCGTTTTAGTACTGCAATAAAAGAAAAGTGTTTTCTTTCTATTGGCCTTGCTTTCAAGAATGCTCACATCAAGGTGACTCATTATCATGAAAGGATAGGGCATTGAGGTTGTAGGTCGCATTCCTTGTAAACGGAATAACTGTTCTAACCCCCCCCCCCCCTTTTTTTTTTTTAAGCAGCATTTTTCACTCATTGTGGGAACGATTAACATTCTAGGTTGGTGAAAGAAAAAAAAAACGATTTACAAATTGAAGTGTCCACAAGTCCGCATATATTCACCTCAGTTCAATAAAAAGCAGTACGAGACAAAATAGCGGGAAAAATGCTTCGTAAGCGGCTTCTCTTGCGGATCTTCGTTCCCGCACACTCACCCCTCGCCGACAAGGACTTAGCTATTTTCTTGAGTCTTGACCCCTAATACTTTAATTTTTCCCTCTATTATCTTGCACATACTCCCACATTGGGTGAATGACTACCGAACGTTGATATCAATCCCCGCTTCTATCCTGTCTGACTAGGGATGCAAACCTCCCAAGGTCGATTCCCATCTGACCCTCAATAATGACCCCCTGCCAACTCGGTCATGTTATGCGATCTCGTGACGTAACAACACGCGCCGATCAGCCAGTGCCTGTTGATGGCACCTGCCAGTTACCACCCTCCAGAGGCATGTTGATGTTGCTGTTTTCACTCACAACACCGACGACGCAGGGCTTTTGTCAAACGGGGTTAATGTTGTCACGTTAAATGTGGTTAATCAACTTGGCCATCTGCCAAGACCACCGGCTGCTATAGACTTGGATACCTCATGCATAATATGGAAGATGTCAGTGGAAAATGTATACGTATGTACTTACATACATATGTACGTAAGTACGTACGTACATATGTATGTATGTATGTATGTATGTATGTATGTATGTATGTATGTATGTATGTATGTATGTATGTATGTATGTATGTATGTATGTATGTATGTATGTATGTATGTATGTATGTATGTATGTATGTATGTATGTATGTATGTATGTATGTATGTATGTATGTATGTATGTATGTATGTATGTATGTATGTATGTATGTATGTATGTATGTATGTATCGTCAGCTGGCTTGGCCGATACTTCAGGGCTTTAACTGCATATAACGCGATAGCGCTAAAGACCCCACTTTCCATAAAATTCGGCGTTGGGCTTGGGAGCAAGAAATCGCGGTTATATGGCTCTGCCTTGTGATAGTTAACAGCTGACATGACCGTGCACTGATTGGTCGACGGGTTTCGTGACGTCACGAGACCAAGACCACATGACATGGCCACATAGGAAGGCGCAGACAATTCGGGCTTTGTCTTTGTCATGGAAGGCTTAGTTCAGAATTCTTCTCTCCAGGACCTTTGGATAGAGACCTTAATTAGCGGCCACGCATGTACATTCGTATTGGCCGGGTGGTATATATTTCTATATTGTGCTACCTTACGACTGATACAAATGGGTGCGAGTAGCATGATAGAGGCAAAAACTAAAAGATGAGCGATTTAGCGAGTTATAAAGAGCATGCACTTTACTGAGGAACCGCAACGGGAGCCGGCAGACCGGAGCCATTAACACCATCGGGCGATACACTTAAAGACGGAGCTTAAGTAGTGTCCCCCTCCGCGCACACACGCATATCCCCCCCACACACACACGCATACATACATACATACATACATACATACATACATACATACATACATACATACATACATACATACATACATACATACATACATACATACATACATACATACATACATACATACATACATACATACATACATACATACATACATACATACATACATACATACATACATACATACATACATACATACATACATACATACATACATACATACATACATACATACATACATACATACATACATACATACATACATACATACATACATACATACATACATACATACATACATACATACATACATACATACATACATACATACATACATACATACATACATACATACATACATACGTACACAGCGGACAAGAAGTTGCGAAGATAGCGATAGGGGCAAACAGACTTTGAAACTGAGTTATCAGAGTGAAATATTAATATACTGCACCATTATTAGAAACTGGAAGTAATTTTATTATATTGCTTCTATAAAATACAATCTGACAGGAAAAAAAAAAGCAACATGCTGTGAGCGGGCGTCGAGCATATTGCATGTCGTGTGAGGTACTCTAGTATTTGTAACTATAGCTACAGCAGCAGCTATCTTCCCTTTTACTCTCGCTGATGCGCTTAATTGAATATAAATATAAACGGTCCGCCGCTACGGCTGGCCTTTACTGGTGAACACGTACCTTTATGGTTACCATATGTACAGTTACTTGGATAAGTATACTAAGAAATGCAGACGAGGAGAGCAGTATATAAGATGTTTGAGCAGAGCACCTGGCAGTCCGGTGTCCTTTATTAAACAAAGAGAGGTGTAAGACAGGTATTCTATTACAGAGGCAGTTAAGATAGCAATTGCTTCATAATTTTCTTGGCTTGAAAAACAGTTGCAGTTCGCAAACAGGGCGCTTCGAATAAGCGGACCAAGCTTTAGAATCTACAACACACTCTACGAAGATTTGACGAGTGCAGGATTGTAGGCAGTCTTTTTGACCAGGCTAGCATATTTGTAAAATGCACTTGACTGGCTAATTAATAATGATAAATTAGCTCAATTTTATTCTTAAAAGACGACATCAATTTTTGTCTCTTTTTTGATGATGATGCACGTGCGACATTCTGTATACCTGGGTCAGCGCGTCAGCGCGTGGTATTCGTCTAGGAAAGCTAAATAAATGCCCTTTCCCGTCCTTTGAAGCTCTAATGAATGAATGAATGAATTGAATTGAATTTTTTCTTCTCTTTGTTTCGGTAAGTACATATTTAAGGCTTCGAACGATGAATGTAACGTTTGGTTCATACACGTCATAAGAGGCGTGAAAAAAAAAAAAAAAAAAAGACTGAAATAATAGCCGTTCCCAATCTTGAGAGTTGGAAGCAACTGGATTAAGTGCTTTAGCGTATTAAACCAAGGAAGCAGAGATAATAGCAGAGTTTTTTTTTTTTTTTTTCACATAATTTATACTTCAACCTAACGTCGAAGCTACCGTTTGGCGGTTGAAATAGAAACTGGGGCAGCACGAGAGAGCTAATTCGTCTGTTAATTATTTCGCCGGTCGTGTGCAGATACCACACGCCTAAATGGTAACCAACGTCCATACGCACCACGGAAAGAGGAAAAGATACAATCAAAATTCGAATGTTCCTACTACTTCAATGCCTGCGCAGTATTCTTACTGACAAAATTCTACAGCATATAGTTAAATCTTCAGTTGTTGTCTACAAAGTATCTCTGGCATGCTATCCTTCTCAGAACTGTAACGTAAAAATAAAACCGCAGAAACGACAGGACGGTCGCAAGGAGACCGTTTCCGCGGTTTTACTTTTACAACGTCCCACCAACTGGCCATACAACCACGCTCTTTTAAGAAACAACTTGTGTACATAAAGGTGGAATGCTTAAACAGGTCACTGAAAAAGGTAATGTTTGCACACTGAGCGCGAGCACTTTGTTCGGGCAGGACCATAACGCTGAGGCAAGACTGCGTGCGTTCGCGAAGGCGCCATTTTAAGGTATAGGGCAGCCAGTCTCTCGCAGCCCAATGGAGTCGTACCTGATTGTAGCAACTAAGTGTCCGTGCTCATCATTAAACCGTCGCTGCGATCGGTAACCTGTTTATTATCTGCAGTGCGGTTATCTACGCCTGCTTGTGAAGGAGTTACTTGAAAAGAAAAAAAAGAAGAAATTCGACACTTTGGCCATGAACGATCATGCGAGAAGATGTGATAGCAGTTGGTTTGACCCCATTCCTAACCTTTTTTTTTTTTTTTTACTCTAATGAATGTTACTATTCTAAGCTGAGGTTTCACACAAGCGACAGTTTTTCTCTTTTTTTTCTTTTTTTTTTTTTAGCGTTAGGTGACCGGAGGCATGTAAATGAGTGGGTGGGTGGAGGTTGGACATGCCCCCTAAAGGTTGGTAGTACTGCTGTTTCGAAATTGGCTTTCCTATTGCTTCTACGAACTCAGTTTTATCCGGCACTATTCCTTCTCTTCTAAGTGGGCTTGTAATCGATGTGTAGGCCCCGTGGAGTGTTGAAGTAAAAGTGTTAGAGGTGGTGAGCGCATCCGTATTGTGGAGACTACAATCGTCGATGCTTTAAACACAGACGACGCCGGAATTTTCGCCAAGTTGCACTGCTACTGTTGTAGCCGTAAAAGAAAATAAAACATATTGAACTCTATCAAGAAAACAATTGAACTAGGCATCTCTTAACAGGACTTCAGACTTCAAATCGAATCTTTTGCTCCAATGTTTTGATAAATATTGATCTTCAAAAATTGACAAGTATTGACGTTTAAGTTATTTATAACGGTCTGGTGAAGAAGGCTGCCTTAAGTTCTCCACAGCCTTCATTCAGCATATTGCAGTTTTTCGTTCTAAACGTCGTGCGAATTAGTTGAAACGCCTGATATAGAGCATTTTCGTGCTCTTTCGGTTCGCGAGAAACTAAGGTTTTAATTCCGCGATTCCACCTGTCGGTTTAGATTAACTTTAGCACTACCTCACACGCCTTTAGAAACTATAGTCGATTGTCAACATATTTCCTTATCACTCGCCGCGGTGGTGCAGTGGCTAGGCCGCTCGACTACTGCTCCCAAGGTTGCGAGATCGAATCCCGGCCGCGGCGGCTGCCTTTTGAGGGACGCGGAAAGCAAGACACCCGTATGCTGGCGATGCCAGCGCACGTTAAAGCACCCCAAGTGGTAGAAATTTCGAACGCCCTCCACCACGGCGTCTCTCATATCGCCTTGGTACGTTAAAGCCCACAAACCACATATCCGCTTATTCAGTAACCTTATTATTTTTTTTTTTTTAAGTCCGACTTTTCTAGAGGGATCACGTCCACTGCAGCCGCATACATGCTCTTGAACGAGGCGGTAGCTTAAGGCGCAACTTCGTAACCAAACTCGCCAGTTTTGCATTTCGCGTGTATTATTCTATTTGTGTTAGAGTTCTTTTACTGTAATCTTAGCACTCACTCAATTTTTTCTCTATTAGTCGCGAATACGCAAGTCAACCATCGTCACGCGCGGTTGCGTCATTTCCTAAACGTCTCATGTCCGCGGATGTTGCTTCTTTTTGCTCTCTCCGCATTCGTGCTTGCAGAAACGGCCTCTCCCACACGCACGGCCCGTTACACGAGTGTGTGAGCCGGGGAACACGATCACGTTTTCTTGTGCAAGACGCCCGAAGGGGGCGCAGAACTCCGAAGCCGGCGCCGGCGCAGCCAATCATTCGGGACACAGTGAGAGACGTGCGGTCGACACTCTTGTTTCACAAACCCCCACTGCGCCAAGGTTCTGGTTATCGAGTCACGCGTAATCCGCATGGGATGCAGGTTGGAGAGGCAAAAGAAATGGGGGAGGGGCCGGACAAGCGGCACGTGCCCGAAGCGAGGAAGGCAAACAGACGTCGCTGGAGAGGCATGAGGGGGGAAGAATAAGAAGAGGAGGAGGAGGAGGGAGGGGGGGGGGGGGGTGATGGGTCCCGTTTCTTCCATGACGCCGCGGCTCGCGTGAGATTTTTCCGGAAAAGGTCAGTGAAGAGCCCCGGCGAGGGAGGAAGGATGAGCCGCTTAGTCAGCTCTGCGCCACGCACGCGTGCGCGCGTTCTACCGCCGCCGACGCTGCCGTCTAGGTCGGCGTGCACGAGGATATCGAGGCGACTGAATCGACCCTTCACGCGCACCCCGTGCCAGAGTAGGGCCCGTGTGAGCGGACGGTGGCGCATACGAGCTAGTGCGGTCACGCCGACTTTCTGCTGGTGGCGCTGATGGTGGTGGTATCTCGGCAGTGTGCGATAAGAGCGCGGACTCGGCGGCCCCATCTGGCGGAACACAATGCCTGTGTACAGATATACTCCGGTCGTTAATCTCACGTCCCTTTGCACGGCGCCCGAGGAGAAAAGCGATGGTTCTTGACCTCAGCAGGTGTTCTCCCAGGCTTGTACGTAGTACGTGGCAAAGGTTCGTGTTTGCTGCGTGGTCGTGACAGCTAGAACCAGTCTTCTGACCAGAGTGCACGACAATGTCAGGAAGGTATTTAACAACAATACCTGAATGTAGATTGTAACCTAATAGCCGAGGCCGACAGTGAACCACATCTCCGCTCGGACAAGGATGTGTATTTAAAGCAGTGATGCAGAAGCCACGGGAGATATATGTGTCTCGACCAGGCGACCACGGGAAGTGCTGGTCGCGCAGATCGGGCTGCCGATAGGGGAAACATGCGACAAGCTGCTTCTCTCGTTCTGTCCTTTCTAGACAGCACTGTAAATTTTGTGCCGGGCTGAAGTCTTGTGCACCTTGGAATAAGCGCGCCTTCTGGATTACGTAGTTTAAGATTGCATAATTATAGGACTTCTCAGTTTCACGTATAGGAACCAGGAGCCGAGCAGCCTAGCGATTAGCGACGCATGCTTTTTCAATGGGCGTCATGTTGGACGCGGCACTAGCTATAATATAAATTATAGGCTCCCCGCAGAGCTTTTAAATTTGACTCGAATACTCACAAGACCACCTGTATGGATTTCTTGCCTTCTGATATTACCGCAATTATCATTCCAGGAGCCTTAAATACCGACGTCTATACCAAAATACGTCAGAAAGAAATTGTAGTTTGACAGTGTAAGAATTAAAGTCACTGCACGGTAACTAGTGGATCTCACGTGCGTTTCTATAGAGCGGCGATTTCGCTTAGTAATAGCAAATAATGATTATAAATGTCATTTTTATGTTTCATATAAACGGCAATGAATACACTGTGGACAAGTTCATAAAGCGGGTCTTATAAACGAGAAGATAGCTCACGAAAACTGAGAGCCATATTATTAACATCATTTTATTCATTGCTTCCACCGCTGGCAACGTCCTGTTACAAGCTTCTCAATTTTCTCTTCTGTCTACACGAGGCAGCGGAGATAGCTCAGCTACAGAGCCAGTAGCAGGCCCTTGCATTTTCTTTTCCTTCTTCCTACAGCCACAACAACAACAACAACAACAACAACAAAAAGGCTTTGGGTGTTTAAGATTGCCACTATGAGGATGAATTTTCGCAGTTGCGGAAGCAGGCAGGCCTTGTAAAGATGCGTGAGTACCACACATGATGGCAATAATATAGAGGGCGAAGTGGTTGTGATAAAAGAAAACAACAACAACAACAACAACAAGAGAGTATTGGGTGACGCGGAGAGCACTCTTTTCTAGCAAGCTGTCGTTCATATATACTGATTATGAAAGTATTCCGAAGAAAACGAATGTTATTCCCCGGACAACAACGAGTCTCCCATTCCTCTGCGCTTGTCGACTCTAAGGCCGCTTGAACACTGCCGAATGCATAGCGTATTCGTACTTCGACGACTGACGAACATGCTATTGTTATCGCCACCGCCGAGTTGCTTAGTTCTTTTGCGGGCGCAAGTCAGCCCAAATAGAGAGTTCATTTAAGAGCAACACTAGTTTCTTCATTCACTGCATGCCTTCGGCATTGCCACGAATACGTGACAATATTCTACACCTTAGCATTTATATCAGCATAACCACCAAAATATTCACATGTTTTCGAGACCTACACTGCTACCGAATTTCATATCTACATACTTGTATCGATATTTTGTACATTTGTACCTCTGCAGCCATGGTCGTCAGGTACCAACTTGAAATATTGAAGCATTTATGTTGCCTCGCCGCGGTGACGCAGTGGTTACAGGGCGCTCGACTTCTGTGCCCAAGGATGCGGGATCGAATCCCGGCCGAGGCGGCCGCTTTTCGATGGAGGCGAAAAGCAAGGCGCCCGTTGACTGTGCGATGTCAGTGCACGTTAAAGAACTTCAGTTGATCTAAATTTTATGAGCCCTCCACTACGGCGTTATAGATTGAGTAGTTAGGGACGTTACACGACCAAATCAATTAAACCAAACCTTAGTGTTGCATTATTTATAATTGTGGGTTTTCACTGATGTTCAGAATTTATAGTTATAGTCCCTTCTCTTTGTAAAACATACGCTATACCTTGAGGGTGAAATCAATGAAACCCATTTCACTCTCCTGTAGTGGTAGCTAATGACTGCAATGTATAATAGGTGACTCGGACTAAGATTTGCGCTGCTTTGTGTGGGACGTTTGGCAAAAACCGGTCAGCTCGCCAGCAGCCGCTTACCAGCAACAATAGGTGCTTAAATTTACGGGTCCCGAATTCCATCAAAAATTTGATTAATAACCTATTAGGTCACATATGTCTGTAAAATTAACTACTGTCGATGGGCAATGTCATCAGCGATTCACTGATGACATTGCTATGTAACTCGGTGGATGAACTGCAAATAATGATTGATGACCTAGACAGGAAAAACAGGAAGGTAGACTTGAAAATCAATATGTAGAAGACTAAAATAATTTTCAACAGACTCGGAAACGAACAACAGTTTACAATAGGTAGCGAAGCACTGGAAGTGGCAGGGGAATATGTCTTCTTAGGACAGAGTAACCGCAGATCCGCACCATGAAAGGAAAATAACAAAGAGAATAAGATTGGGATGGAGCGAATTTGGAAAGTACTCGCAGATTATGATAGCAGCTCACTGGTATCGCTCAAGAGGAAAGTATACAACAGTTGCATCTTACCCGTACTCGCCATAAGGATGAAACGTGGAGGTTAATGGCTCTACGTAAGTTGAGGACAACGCAGAGGGCTGCAGAAAGAAAAATGGTAGGGATAATGTTAAGTGATAGGAAGCGTGCAGAGTGGATCAGAGAAATACCTCGAGTTAAAGACATTCTAATGGAAATCAAGAAGAAATGGGCAGGGTATGTAGTGAAAAGAGATGATAACCGATGGTCGCTGAGGGTAACATATTGGATTCCAAGGGAAGGAAAGCGTAGCAGGGGGTGGCAGAAAGTTAGGTGGGCGGATCATGGTTAAAAAGTTTGTAGGGGTGAAGTGGATGCAGTTAGCACAGGACCGGGTTAACTGAAGGAATATGGGAGAGGCCTTCGCACTGGAGTGGGTATAATTAGGATGACGATGATGATTATGATGATGATGATGCCGGGGAACTGCAGTGTTTCTGTTGCGTATAAAATTTATTCTGAACATCAATGTTGACGCAGCACGATATAGGCAATACTTACTTATAAACCACGTGAAGCACTATGCAGCAAGGTGCCGTAAACTCGTTCCGCACCATCGAGGTTGCGAGCTGATGGCTGCGCTGTCGTTTGCAAGCTTTGTGCGCACCAGAGAAGATTAATCATAAAGCTTGTGAATTTCCCTCTCCCAACCAACTGCGCTTGTAATAAAGGCACAGTCTGCACTTTTAATCTTAATCAATGAACACCATCACTTCTTCCAGCACGTACAAAGCCGACTGCACTTTCGAATTCGAAGAACGTAAGTCATCCTGACCAAATTTTTTTACGACATCCGTGGCGAATGCAACCAATGATCCCAGAGCGGGGCCGGGGTTGCAGTCTTGAAGTTCTCACTTTGAAAACCGGCGACATTTATTCTCTTTCACAAGGCAACCAGCTTTCACGAAGGCCAGCGGATACGAATGTGGAAAAAAAAAAAAAAAAAAAATGAGACTTCGTAGAAGAAGGAGGAAGCATGTATAAATCTTAGACAGAAAAGCGAGACGCTTTGCGTTACGTCATCTCACGGGTATACAGAAGCCGCGAATTGCACCTTGTTTCTTCTTTTATTCTGCGTGTACTTTCAAAGACGGCAAGCCTTGGCGCCGGGAACTCGTAACGGCTTCGCGAGGCAAAGTGGCCCCCGGCAGCCAGCCTTGGCGTAACAACGGGCTCCCCACGGGAGGCGGCGTCGCCTGCAGCCAGGGAAAGCCGTAAAGCAAAACTGCACGCGCTGTGAGTCCCAGAGCGACTCGTCTCGAACAAGTAGAAAAACAGAGGACAAAGAGCTTCCGTCGAACTCTCATAACGGGATGTTTATTCTGGGTAATCACGTTTTCTTTCCGTGGGCGGTGGAGATGTGTGCTCCCTGCGGAGCAGTGACCCTGTCGGGCACGGACTCGGCGTGCTTTGGTCGTCGAGGAGTCAGGGACTGCAACGTCGCCCTTCGTAGCTGCGCGCAGCTTCACCGCTGGACGGTTACGCGAACTCGGGATGCATATAAGGACGAATGCAAATCCCCACAGCCGGAAGTTATTAATGGAGGCTAAAGAGTGCAAGTAACATTCTGTCCGACCACCAGAATAGCCCGCAGAATTTTTTGTACTGAAATGCCACGACGATATTGACGACGCCATTAACCCTGGAGGCACTAGCTGTTTCACACAGTAACCAATGCAATGCGAACTTTGGTTCAAGGAAGCGTAAAGTATAAGTTTATCCCGCAGTTTTATGCTAGGATGAAGATAGGCGAAAGATGGAATTTGCAGATTACGTATAATAAAATTAGCATAACGAATGCTTGTTTGGCGATTCTTTATAGCCTTCATAGGTTTACATAGAAGCGAATGTAATTGCCTAATAATTAAGACATAGTTAATTGGAAAGACAAGAAAAAAGAAACGAGAACTTGGAGTACGACAGGTGGCCCACATCACAAATTTTACAGACACATCGTCTGGTTGGAATGGTCAGTTCAGTTCAGTCGTTCAGTCGTGTCCGACTCTTCGTGACCCTATGGACCATATCACGCCACGCTTTCCGGTCTCTCATTATCTTCCTAACATCACATAACTTCATCTGCAGTGCCTCGAGGATGCCATCTAATTATCGCGTTCGCTGCCTACCCCTTCTCCGGTGACCCTCAACCTTTCCCAACATCAAATCTTTCTCCAGCGACTCCTCTCTTCTCATCAGATGACCAAAGTAGCTGAGCTTTAACTTTAGAATTTGACCCTCCAGTGAGCAGTCAGGGTTTATGGTCGACAATATCGACTGATTTGATCTTTTGGCCGTCTAAGGAACTCTGAAGAGTCTCCGCCAGCCCCACAATTCAATTGTACATGCGAAGAAATAAAAACAACGCTAAATAATTGACAGAATTATTCGATGTATAATGGTAAAATTATCGGCTGCCACTATAAGTAGATGACCTGTTTCTGTCAGCCAATACCAATAAACATCTCTGGGTCAGATCCAGATATTAGATTGTATTAGGCATTTGAAAGCTGTCCCGAACGCTCCCGACTGCGGTGGCTCAGTGCTTATAGGATGATATATACTGCTCAGCCGGGCGACTCGGGTTCGATTGTGACCCCCGCAGCGGCCGGTGGAGGCGGTACTCAGCAAGCCCGTGTACTGTGTGACGCCAGTGCACTCCAGGCGGTCGAAATTAGGCGCAGCCTCTATCACGGCCGTTTTCATCGCCAAACCCAATAAATCGAACCAGGCCATTTTATACGTACCTAAAGCATGGGCAGAACACTTCCGTCGAATTGGCGTTAAGAGCATTGTGCGAGGTTGCAGTCAGCTCAAAGCGTACTTCAAGCATCTGCCTGTACATAACGGGACTGCCTGCGTCGGTGGCGCAGTGGTTAAGGCGCTCGATTACCGCACCCAAGGACGTGGGATCGAATCCCGGCCGCAGCGGCCGCTTTTCGATGGAGGCGAAAGCAAGGCACCCGTACGCTGTGCGATATCAGTGCACTTTAAAGAACCCCAGGTAGTTGAAATCTCCGGAGCCCTCCACCACGATGCCTATCATAGCCTGAGTCGCTCTGAGACGTTGAACCCCACAAACCAATCCAAACCAATCAGAGCGGGAGACTTTTCCTCACACCTTCATAACTGCACAAACCTCAAACCCCTCGAGTCTCCGATTTTCCTGGTTTCTTTTTCTCAACTATATTTTACACCGACATCGAGAAATATCGGCACCATCTAAATCCAGCAGCGAGCGGAGGCAACCACTCGAACATCAAGGTTATCATATATATATATATACAGATGAGGCTTGCACAGACGGTTGGCGCGGCAGCTTTTTTCGTAACTCGGCCTTAGCAGCAACAACTCCAAGGCATTATTATTGGACAGTGCTCTTCGCTACCGTTAGCTCCGACTTTGAGTGCTTGAAATTCAGGAGCTTGCATAAACAAAATTTACTTCTACCATGTGAACCACAAAGTCTCAGCCCTCCTCTGCATTGAATTCATGCTCCGCGAAAAACAAGCAGGTGCACTCGCTTGTGTTCCTTGAACCTCCGCTGGGTACAATGGGTTCCGACGAGACGGATTGCAGGCAACGACATGGTAAAGATTTCGCTAGCCCGCGGCACATTCGGCCTAGCCATGCGATCCCCCATCATGCCCTCTGTCCAATGTAGAAGCCACTGACAAAACACAGCAAATGTTTTCTTGTTCCGTTACGACAGCCAACGCGAGAATAGGGATACCACTCACCCCTTTCTATCCCCAGTTTGTCCATTATATTCCTTCGTCAAACTCAACTCAACGTCCTACTAATTCCGTCACAGGCTTTCCTTCCAAAACACACATGTCTCTTGCATGTGCCCTGCATTTTGGCCCATTTTCTTCTAAAATTTGCCAAGGCCATTCGGCTGAAACACTATAGCTGGACCTCGTACGTCAAGCTCGATATCTTATTGCTGATTGGTATGCTAAGCGACCATTAAGATTAATTCTACTGCCATTAAACATCTCCCGGTGCGACGGCCGCTTTCCCTGCGACCTCGCAGGATAAGACGACTCGTCAGCTCTGCTCACATAGCATTTTTTTCTTGCTTTCTTGCTAATTGAACTTCGCGAGAACGCCTTAACCATTCGGGTTAAGTCGCAGCCACCACTCTTATGGTTATTCTTACGGCATACGCTGCAGAAATACCATCACATGAAGGTTTTTCTGAAGCTTTTGTTCATATAGACTACAGCGCATATACGTTATTAATTGCAAGCAAATCTACGACAAGCTTACGTTAGACATCTGAGTCCCCGTGGGCCTCAACTTAAAAAAAGCTCAACTAAATATATCTTTGTGGAACAAGGTCCCCGTGTACGAGCTGAGCCATTCAACCTTTTTGAACCCCGTCACTGCACATGGGCAAGGCGTCTGGCTCCACAAGTATTCTGGAGAAGTGAAAGCCCATGACGTACACGCGTTTACAAGCTTATTATTGCAGCAGTCATACAGACTCACTTTATTATTGCGTAAGCAATACTACGCGAGGTTTCAGCCCGTCGCGTAAACACGGCCGGTAGCCACGTTTGGCCTTTAGAGCGACTGCAGATGGGGCCCCTCTTCAAGCCGTCGAGTAAACCCGGTCGGTAGCCACGCCGAGCAGAAGAAGAAGAAGAAGAAGAAGAAGAAGAAGAAGAAGAAGAAGAAGAAGAAGAAGAAGAAGAAGAAGAAGAAGAAGAAGAAGAAGAAGAAGAAGAAGAAGAAGAAGAAGAAGAAGAAGAAGAAGAAGAAGAAGAAGAAGAAGAAGAAGACGAAGAAGAAGAAGAAGAAAGAAGAAGAAGAAGAAGAAGAAGAAGAAGAAGAAGAAGAAGAAGAAAGAAGAAGAAGAAGAAGAAGAAGAAGAAGAAGAAGAAGAAGAAGAAGAAGAAGAAGAAGAAGAAGAAGAAGAAGAAGGAGAAGAAGAAGAAGAAGCTACGTCGGCTTTGCTTCGCAGCCTACAGGGTTTAACTAAAGCTAAACCCCGGCTAATTATTGTTGGCCTTTTATTGTTACAATGCTTCGTTTCCACTATAGCTAATTCAGAACCCCTTCGCCGTTTCCTGAACAATACATTTAATGATTACTTTTATTTATTTTTCAATACCTCCTATTTTAACACCCCTTCCAACGAGATTTAATCCTATAAAAGAGCAAGTTTTTATTTATTTATTTTCTTTCCTGCTAAGCAAAAAGAATTATCTCTACCTTTTTCTTCTTAAGGTCTGCTGTGCTCGGTGACACTAGCCGGAATACTAGCTTTTTGATGGAGGCGAAAAGTAAGGCGTCCGTCTGCTGTGCGATGTCAGTGCACGTTAAAGAACCCCAGGTGGTCGTAATTTCCACAGTCCTCCACTACGGCGTCTCTCATAGCCTGAGTTGCTTTGGGACGTTAAACCCCACAAACTATACTTGTGTTGTCGGTCGTTCTCTATTAGTCTGTCCGTATTTGTGCAATTTCACAGTTTGAAAAAGCTCTCGATTTTTTTTTAATTGTTTTATTGTCTGAACAAGGGCTTATGCCGTCATTCTGACGAACTAGATACTTAAAGAAAACGCAGGCCCGCAAAGCCCCATTTTAAGAGTCAGGACAACGAAGGCAGCATTGAAAACCTGTTGATTCGTTAGAAGTGCATCACAGCGTACGATCTTGTGTTGGCAGCGACTCAACGCTACTGTTTGAATTTTCATCGAAGAAAAAGCTAGCTTCCGCTTGAACTCGCTTGGAGCGTTGTGCGGGGAAGACTATAAATCATATCGCTTACGAAACAGAACCGCATCGCAGCCTTCCGGATTCAAGGCTTGCACAGTCGACGTGAGGAGAATGTACGGCGATGGGTGCGTTGAGCTCACCGGAACGGGCCGTGCGCTTACCCCGGCGCACGGATGAATTCTTAAGCATTAGTTATTACAAGTCAAACTATTGCTTTCTAAGAACGCGACATCCAGAACTGACACAGGTTCCCAGCAAACTGCGCATTTCTGCTACCGAAACGGGCGGACGGACGAACTAACCTTCCCTCTAAACTTATTATCGCAGGAAGGTGCCAAAGCTGTGAGAGCAAAATCCCCCTTTTAACTTTTAACAGAAAGGAGGAAGGGGAGAAAAATGGGAGGCTACGGGCTTCTCCCTTGGCTGCTTTCGCTGATGGTAGACACACATTCCTTTTGTTTCATTTCCTGCTATGCAAAGCACTTGATTGGGTTCTTCCCTCTTTGTTATTAAGGCGGAAGCCTTTAATGGCTCATCGTTGTCCATCTGTCGGCACTATAGCTGTCAATCATCCTGATGATGTCATCAGAAAAATAAAAATCCTGTCTCCACCGGGAATCGAAACTCCAACTCTCGGATCCCCAGCCAACCTCCGCGCCACGCCCAGGAACCTGAGAAGCACATCACAATTCCCCTTGTCTGCCGTGAGAATGATAGTAGCGATGAAAATGACGCTGCAATTAGTGATAATGCCAATGATGACAGCAGCGATGCTAATGACGGTGCATTTAGTCGATAATGATGATGAGAGCAAATGTGATGCACCGTGTGCGGCAAGCAACGCTCAGGTTTCGCATTTCGGCAGTGTAGATTCCACAGTTCTCTCAGAATATTTTTTTTTTCGATTGATTTAGGCCAGTTGTGCCTTAGGTGGGGAAGGATTGGGCATAATATTTTTATATACCGTCCACTGTAATTAGTGCTACTTCTGCTACCGCGGAAGGCGGTGGTATACGGCGCGAGCAGAGGAATCCGCAACCGGACAGTGCATGGTGCCACAGGAACAAACTGGAGGTTCGCTATCAACCAGCGTGCCTAATAGGCATACAGCTTAACTGCTACTGCTGTAATTGATCTTCTGAATTTTGTTGAATTCAGAATATCACTGCAGTTCATGGGTAAGTGCGGATTCACTGCCGACTTTCTGTATTTGCGAGAAGAAAAACAAAACAAACACATCTGTGATAAATCGCCTGAGCGATGTCATTTTAGGAATTCGAGCAGATTGGAATGGGAACATTACTATGACTCCATTAACAATAAACACACAAGCATGCAATTAGAGATGATTTCAAGATGGAACAACCTATGAAGATCAATTTCAACCTCTCACGTCAATTTCATATTTACCCTCTTTCAGGTAAGCATTTTCAGCGCCATCTTTATCTCGTAGTGCATTCGTAGGTTGCTTTAAAATATTTAAGTGTAGAGAAAGAAACAAAAATGCAGTGAGAGAAACAGCTGCTTGTTCTTCGCTCGCCCAGTCTCTTCGCCTTTTATTGCAACGTTGTCAAAACATAAACAAGCTCATTATAACCACTTGTACAAAAAGCATTTATCAATTTCTGTCGCATGTCAGATAAATTAATGCACCTAAAGTGGCATCAAGAAAGGGTCATTTTTTGTTTAATCAATGAGAGAAATCAAAAATTTACCGTAGGGTGAATGCACTACTTTTAGGAAAAAGCTGCAAATTTCACCTGATTAAATAAAAAATTGTCTCAGGTTATATGAGGTGCACCGTAAGCCCCAATCTATGCTGATGCTTTTGCCTGATTTAGGCACTGTTAGGCTGCGTAAGTATGGAATGTATGAGTAATGGAAGCAAATAATTTTTTTTTTAAATTTTACCCGAGCTACGCTTTTACCTGCTGCCCATATGAATATAGCTAAGTCGGGAAGAAAAGATTGCCATCGTAGAAAAAAAGAAAAATGTGCCGTTATACTGGGAGCAGTGCCTTTATGCATACTGTTAAGCGAACGCTTTAACGAAAATGTCTAAATATATCATGGTCGAAATGGAAGGAAAACCGTTTCAAGACGAATTGTCCGCCGCGGTGGATGTGAATAATCTTAAGAAAAACAATTACCCAACTACTGAACTGAAACTTTAGTTACCTTTGTATTAAGCATATCCTGGTAGTTGGGGCCAATGGCGCGTTCGTAGACCTGGCCAAGGCAATGCCACATCAGTTTTTGAGAGGAAAAAAAAAAAAAAGTCGTTTTTCTAAAACCGTTCAGATAAACCTGTAAACACGACGATTATTATTTTTTTTTTGTGCAAAAATTGAAGCAGACCGCACCAAGTGCGCAGGAAACGCACTGAAACGTAAATGTCCCCGGCGCTCTACACCAACGGCCATCACTAATGTACAGCGACAAACACTTCCTCTTGCTTCGTCGCTTGGTGCAAGGCAAAACAGTCTTTGTCAACAACGTGGTCATCGTTTTCAAGAGAGACGAAACAAAAGGATTGCGTGCCTGATGCAATGGGGCAGGAAGTTATAAATGAGCGGGGTACATATGTCACCAGAGGATGGTTCGTTCACTAAATTATGTGTGATTCTGGTGCGTTCTGTTTGGGTTTCGTGCGGAACGAAGTACCAGATACACTCGCACTGCAGAGCTTTAGAGAATGGCTTTCCCTTTGCCTCAAGAACTGGTATTGTATCGCCTTGACGGTTGGTACGCACTCGCCATTGATTCTTCCTAATCAAGAGAGTTCGCAAATTACAAGCTGACAGTCGGCTCGATAACTAGAGTTGTTTACTGCCGTTTACTAATTAGCCTGGAGAGCCCAAATGCTTTAGATTGTGGGTGCAAGCTCCAAACAAAAGACTGCCTATAATGGCCTTTGATTCAACGACTTTGAAGGACAGAGATGATGTGAGGTGGAAGCTGTCGGATGGGCTCTCCGGCGTTCTGCCTGCAGAGCGCCAAATACTGACAGGAATATAGTGCTCCTTTTGCAATGTGCAACTTTGACGCAGCACACAGCTGTTGTTGATTGGGGTATGACATGATACTGATGCGGTACGGTACATCACAGCACAGCCCAGCACAGTACAGTACAGTACAGTACAGTACAGTACAGTACAGTACAGTACAGTACAGTACAGTACAGTATGGCATGACATATGTCATCTTATGGTATGGTATGGTGTGGTATGGTATGGTATGGTACGATACAGTATGGCATATGGCATGGCATCTTATGGTATAATATGGTATTTTATGGTATGGCATAGTATGGCAGGGTATTGTATGGTATGGTATGGTATGGTATGGTATGGTGTGGTACGATGCAATATTGCATATGGCATGACATCTTATGGTATGATATGGTATTTTATGGTATGACATGGTATGGTATAGTATGGTACGATACAGCATGGCATATGGCATGGCATCTTGTGGTATGATGTGGTATTTTATGGCATGACATGGTATGGCATAGTATGGCATGGTATGGTATGTTATGGTATGGTACAGTATGGTACGATACAGTATGGCATATGGCATGGCATCTTATGGCATGATATGATATTTTATGGTATGGCATGGTACGGCATAGTATGACATTGTATGGTATAGTATGGTACGATACAGTATGGCATATGGCATGGCATCTTGTGGTATGATATGGTATTTTATGGTATGACATGGTATGGCATAGTATGGCATAGTATGGTATGTTATGGCATGACATGGCATGGCATCTTATGGTATGGTATGGTATGGTATGGTATGGTATGGTATGGTATGGAATGGTATGGTATGGTATGGCATGGTATGGGCATGGTATGGTATGGTATGGTGTGGTATGGTATGGTATGGTATGGTATGGTATGGTATGGTATGGTATGGTATGGTATGGTATGGTATGGTATGGTATGGTATGGTATGCTGCCATGTGGTATGCTGCGGTGAGCTGCGGTTCGGTGTGGTATGGTATGGTGCAATATGCTGTGTTGTGCTGTGCTGTGGTATTGTGTAGTGTGACATGACATGCTCTTGTTAACCTTCCAAAGCAGCACACGACCTGTGAGCGTCGCTGTAGGCAGGTCGGTATGGTAGTGTGATGTCCCAGAAGAGCAATCTCTCATGTGCAACTAAAGTATCTGAGCCACTAAGCATCCCAGTGTTGGAGTGCTGCCCTACCCCTTGCGCTTTTTAAACTTGAAGAAGATATACAGTTCTTCTGAAGTACTGATTCTTAATCAGTGGAAATCAAATAACAGAGGGCTGTGACTGACATGTAATCAATAAATTAAAACGAAAATTTTGTGGCGAAGTTCGCAGTGGTGCAGGCACTACCGTTGTGTCGAGGCACGGCGGCTCCAAAAGACAGCAAAGCAAGCAGCGGCCACGCTGAATAAATGGCTCTTTCCCAGAACAACTTAAAGGCGGGACTAGCATGAAAGCTGCAAAAAAGATCTGATTTCGGTTCACGGCAAAACAGGCTCTGAGGAAGGTACGCTAAACTAGAGCTGCGCACATGGAATGTCACCAGCTGCGGAACAGGAACAGGGCGTTGTCGAGGCGATTTCTTGGTACAGGACGAAGCGGGTGCCGATAATTTATAGAAGAGGTTAAACTGGGGTCATTTAGCTCATACATCAGTACGAGCATTGGGAAACTAACTGCAGGGCGGTTAGCACTAGGCGGGATGACTGTGACCACTGCGCCGTTAAGCCATCAATGACCTTGTATCAAGGATATCACTTAACGGCGAACCTGCCACATGCTCTTCCATGGGCATTGCCAAAGCGCATCTGTGCTAGTGAACGCGAAAAAAAAAAAAAAGAAGGCCGACGTTGCCATTGGCTGGTTCTTCTTTAGGAGGGAGGGCACATTAATGAGCGCAAAGTAAAAAAATAAGAAAAAGAAAAACATTTGACCTGCAAGCTGTTATGATGCATTTTAAGTGCAGACTCGAAGAACTCCGTGGGATGTTTCTCCGCTCTTGTCAGAGCAAGGCTGTTACAATGGCAGATCTGGAGCGTGGGACGCGTGTTTCGATTGCAGGTAGACAGCGTTTACCCAACCAAGGTTACGCCGCGGGGCAGTCCAGGCCGCTCCGACGATTGAAATTGGCGGAGTTGACCTGAGGTCGCGGAAATATGACGCTTGTTCGGTTTCTTTATGAGCCCCGTGTTTCTTGTGTAATATCTTTCTCGTTGACTTATGTAAAAAGAAAACCTGCAGAGTAACAAATTCGTTTAGGCACCCGGAAGTCGACGTGTTAATTTTATCAACACAAGGCGTTTAAGCTAGCTGGCAAACGCTCTAACGTGAATTACATTAAGCGTTCAACATGACGCCTACTTGAAAGACAAAGCGCTCTATATTCAAAAACTAGGAAAGGACTTTTACGAGGATCAATCTTTTCCTTACTGAAAAGGTGGTACACTTGACACCGTCAAGTTACCGCGGCTATTTGGAACACCGTGTAAGCGTGTGTTTCGTGGACGGCAGGTCGAACAAGCAAAGCAGCTGAACGGGCTTAATTCTTAAACAGCGAGAGACGCCGAGACACCTTAAGAGTTAAGCTATAGGCTAGCATGCAGCTTGGAGACACAGGTCTCTTCTGTATCTGTTGTTTTATGGTGCAGTTTTCTCGCTGATTGCATCTCGTTATATCTTATTTAATGCTGGCCTTTTTTTAAATAATATTTCGTTGATTGCAGTGCATAGAAGAGGATCCATCGCCAAACACTATATAACTTTATAAGCGTTTTTAGTGCAGTTACTGATGCAGCTTCGTTCTGCAGTGTTAAAACACATTTTTCGCACTGATTTCTCACAAAGCATTGACAGTAGTTAGTATAGATGCACAGGATTTGAGCTCGCGGAAAGAGAACCAGAGAGGGAGAGAAGCAGACTCGCCTTTGAATTCTCTCGTTTCCCATGCAGACCAGATACTCGAAAGCTCAGATTTTATTGAAGTAATGCGGGTGACTATGTTCAGGGGATGCCCTGCTCAGTACAAAGCCTCAGGAAGACAGCACAGAAACATTTTCTTTTTTTTTTCTCTTTGTGGCAAACCGTTCATAAGCACACTCAGTTCATATTGACCATAGAAATGTATCTCATATTCCACAACAGCAAAAAGTAGGCGAAAGGAATTTTGGGGACACTTGTTCACATGCGTCGAATTTGCTATTGCCCTAATTATTATTACTTTGATTTCTTCATCTAATAACTCACACATGCTTTTTATCATTCAGTCGGTTGTTAAAGACCAGATATGGAGTTCGCTTAAACAAAGCCGTGCGAACGTGCCCGCGTGGAGCGGCGCAAGATTGCAACTGTCCTGGAAGGCTGATTCTGATCTCGCCTTCCATCGGAAAGGGGAAGTCCGAGTTGTGGTCACTTCGACCATACAACCCTATGACCAATCAGAGGTCGGCATCCAGATCCAAGCCGTGATATTTCGCTCACAACGTGGGCATCTCCGACAATGCCAACGCCAACAAGGCTGAATTTTTTGCGTAAATCGTGTTATTAAGTTTTAACGGCCAGCAATAATTTGGAGTTCTCAAAAAGCTAGCGTAAGCCCCTCTCAAGCCCTTCCCTTCCTCCACATCTTTTTTTTTTTTTAATGTTCCTTCCTCAAAAACGCGGTCGACGCGGCCGCGCCTGAGGCCTGCTACCTCTAGTAGCAACAGAACGTGCTTCTTGATGAACCACTGGAACAGGAGTGCAAAGTGCTGACTCGTCAATACGACCTTTTCCCAGCACGAGAAAAAAAGGACGAAACAAGAGCATTCCCTTTCGCATCTCGATACAGAGACGAGTACATTACCATTACTGTATTACAGCAACTTTTCACGTTTCTGAGGCCAGCAAACTCCTTTCATTACAAAGCTACACGGCTGGGGCGCAAGAAACGGCGCCGTTTTCACAAGTGTTACGCTGTGCCGGAAGTTTTTTTGCTCTCGACTCGGATTCTTGTTGCGGCTGGTGACATATGCGCATCGAATCGCTACATGCTCCCTGATGCACGACGAGACTTCAGAAATCTGCATGCCTGAATTCCTCGCGCACCTTCCCTGTCTCCTTTCATCCTGCTCGGCGCTTTTTTGAACAAGGAAGCTGAAAGAAGAACAAACAGACAAACGAGGTCTCGAGATTTTGTCACACAGGTCGTCGCCAGCAGAGGCCAGGTGAACGTCGCCCGCAGCCAGACTCATGCAACCTAAAAACGCTGATGTCTTTGCTACTCGCTGTAGCATTTTTGCGCGAGCAACAGCAAAAGAGAGACAGAAAAGATTTAAATACACCATCGTCTTCTGAGTCGTTGAGTTTTAAGGCTGAATTTCTGAAGCAGCAGCGCAGCAAGTTATCTGCACGCAGTTGCTTTCCACGATGCTCCCGTTTTTTGTTATATTTAGTGCTTATCTTCATTACCTGAATTTAATACTGTTAAAAAAAAAAAAACAGCCAATAAGCACGAAATGTCCATGTTGACCATAGACTGCTTTCTTGAAGTATTTTCCTTGAAAGCTTTGTCAAATCCTAGTTCCGAAACACGCATACAGCTATGAGCTATGCTTGAGAACCGTAAAAGCAACACTCCTGAAGGCATTCAGTCTGTACAAGAACGCATGCTGAGCGGCATGAAATAAATCATGCAAAGAGATGCGCAATTTAGATGCATTTGATGCTGCGTTCGAGCTTACTTCATCTCGGCCTTTCAACCGTAGTCGAACATTTGATTTATAGCTATAGTGGGACCGAACGAACGCACGCCGACAGTATGAGCCATTAAAAGCTTTCGCCTTATTATTACGCTTCGCAGTTGCTGGAAAGAAAAAGCACGCTTGCTGCAAAGTCGTTATTTTGGAGAGAGACGGGACAAAATGTGTTTGACATGGCATAGTCTAGCAGGCAGTTCGAATTTGGTGCCGTAGTCACTGTCACAGGCCAGCAGCGGATATCCCATCAGCCCCGAGCTTATAATGCGCCTCCAATGCGCTATGTTTCGGTTTCATGCAGAATAAAGTTGCTGATTTCTTCGCGCTGCAGTGCTTTAGAAAATGAGCTTTTTTTTTTTTTTTGTTCCAAAAACTGATGTGGCATCGTCTTATCCCCGGCTTCGAAATCCTCATTGGCATTGACTACCTAAATGATTTAATTAATAAAGCTGACTGGAGAGTTTTAGTTGATTAGTTCCATAATTAATCAAGCTTCGTAGTAACTTTGTCCGCAGAGGCTTAGAGTTTGTTACTGCAAATAATTTTTTCCAGATTAAACACCTTATTTCTAGAATTTTTTAAAAGTGTCCGCCCAAATTGCTGCACATATGTATCCAATCAACACCAGCAACTTTTGTAACAACGCAGTCACTTTTAACACGCAACCATCCTTACCTCTTCTTCCGATCATTTTAGAAGCCCCGCATCAGGTACATTAAACCTTAATTTGGTTTGATTAACAATTATTGACTAAGAATATATGTCGTGAATGAATGTTACAACTTGTTGCCGTTGAGGCTTGCAATACCGCATCGTCACAGGTAAAGCCAACTCAGCGTGTTACAAGTGCAAAACGGTATTTTATCGAAGTGAATATAATTGAATGTAACTAATCTGGAATTTAACCTGGTCGATTTCGATGGTATGCATACACGTTTAGCAAGACAACTCCAGTGAAGCCATTTTCGCATCATGTCTATCTTAATCTGTACTTTGTAATTTTCCGAACATTTGATTCCTGCATTTATGTACTGCAGCTCTGTCGTATACTTATTCCGGGTCATTTATGTTCACTTTTACTGCGGGTATATCCGCTTTGTTTATATATTTTACACGGGTCCAGTTTTCTGTTCTACCTGGCTTAGTTAACCATAGCTATTGTTCGTGCTTATTGGTTAAAAAGATACGGCACTGGATTGTAGAGTCCAGTCGCTGATGTGCAGCGCCCACAATTTCTTCCGTTATCTTTGTTGCCCGCATTTGCACGCTGTTAATTCTTAGACATCCGGCTAGTCTTCCCTTTAGCCATGCTTCTGAGGAGCATTTGTAAAGTCGTGCAAATTGTGAGAGCCTGCACAATAAAATAAACGAATTTATTTGTGGCTGAGGCATTTGCTAGCATACAAGCGGGACAATTGCGACCTCTACAGGCAATGATGCTCTGCAGGCGCATTTATTTTAAAGAAAATTACAACCGATTTAGCTGATTTGGCCAAATGCGAACTATGTGCGCTATTAAACGTTGTGTTTCGTTTCGCTTTCGGTTCGAGGCTAAAGGAGATGAGGCTTCATGTAAAGATCGGCAAAATCGGTGACCGGGTACCTTAGTGGTATTGAACTATAAAGTTTTTGCGAACGCTTCACGCAGCCTAAGAGAAAAATGTGATTGCGGTGTGGTTGGATCATCTGTGTATAATGGGAGTTGGTGAATACAACGACATGTGGCACAGTCGCAGTTAAACACGAGGGGTGTTCGGCTGCGCCTATAGCTATGAGTAAATGAAGATGTCAATATGCGTTTGGCACTTGGTAGTGCCAAACGCATATTGACATCCGCATGAATGTCACATGACACATGACGATAACTCCATTGAAAGTGTTTCATTCATTAGAGAAGTGTATGGAGTCCAAAGCGTATTCCCTGAGAGGGTGAGCTTTCTTAACGACCTGGCACACCTGAGAAAATTTTAATATGATTAAATACTCTTGTGTCTCGCTAATACATTGTACTTATTGATCTGTATTTATGTGGTAAACGGTCTAAGCAGGAAAAGAAGAACGCCGATAGTTTTCTGGATCTTAATCTCTCTCCAAGGGAAATTCCTGGGCTCAAATTTACTCCGACGGATTTTTTTTCTTTTTTTTTCTGGGAAGGTCAAATTTCGAAAACCCCCAGATACATCTCTGTTTCTCACTAACAAGAAGGTGCACCATTCACGGCATAGTTCAATGTCCTTTATGTATCATAAGACTACCTAGAAATATTTCTAGCTGCCAACGCTCCCCTTTTCGTGCAATTTTGTTGGGGTGACGAAAATGATTATTTGAGATATCTGAAATATCAGGAGAATCCGGGGAACCTTTCCTCCCTAATATCGTACTCCCACTCCTGTTGCGTGCTTTGAGTTCGCTTGACGGTTCCTGCGAAAAGAGCGCTTAACAGGTATACGCCGCTATAATGTAATGCATACCACCGTTAACAATCCCGTCTTGAAGAATGCGCTCTTCTAACTCAAAAAACTTAATTTTATTAAATTCTTTACACCTTTAATCGAAAGGCCCTGTATCATATCAAAGCATCCAGTGCTTAATGCCGCTTTTGAAGCTATGTTTATTTTTCAATTGTATCCGCAGATTAACCCATCAGTGCATTTCAACGCGCCTGGAAAAAAAATTAGTGTTATTTTGATCCCACCCGCTTTAATGCTTCTCTTGGAAGAAAAGACATGACAGCAAAAAAGAAAAAAAAAGAAAAAAGAAAGAAAGAGCGAATATATTTCTTCAATTTTTCTTGAAATGTCTGCATCAGGTACAGAGCTGAGCTTGATACATAATATTGATGCATACAGGCAGAGTTTCTCCTTCCACGATAGCCACCTACATCGCGGTTCTCCTCATCCGGTTACGCCGAATACTGCCACTACTCGTACGGCGCTAAACATTGGAAACAGGCCCTTAACGGCCGTGTAAAAGCCGTACGGAGGACCTGGATGTACCAGACAGCCATAAAATCTAAAATTATTCGTTTCATTTGTTACTCATTTACTAGTGGCCAGAAATTTACCTAACATTTCAGGATTCTAATACTTTACATTATTGCATTGAAATAACTGCAGATATAAGGAAGAAGTGGCATTCTTGTGGCGACTTCTTTTTTTTTTTTCTAGCCTTTTGCCAGGCTGCTCCGCCCAAAGCAACTTTATGATGTGCATGATACAATTGCATCAATCTTGGGAAACGACGATAGGACATAAGGAACTTATAACTCCAGTCCACAAAGCCGTCGCATGATCCGGAGAAAGTAATATAACAATAGTAAACGAAATCATTGTACGAGGCCGCCATCATTGCTCTGGAATAGTTACAATGATTGTTTGGGGAATGGTCCGCCGGTTCAAGTGCTAATAGTGAAATATATAAGCCTTCCATTTGCGGACTTCGTGCATAATTTCGAATTCAAATAGTTACTATCGCCACAGCCGTCACCGCCATCATCACTATGGTCCAAATGAGGAAGGCAGCGGCCCCTGCGGATGGCTGGCCATGAGCCATCCTCCAGAACCAATCAGTCCCTTCGTACGCTTACCCAATTTCGTAACATCATCATATCGCCGTATACTTTGCCAGTCCCAATTACGATTACTTTTCCTTGCTGTGCGTGCTTTTCCGACGTATTACGCGTTCCTACCAAAGTGCCCACTTATTGGCTTTCAGTTGAGGTAGAACACCAGCGATTAACGCTGGTTGCACAATACATGGAGCTTTCTTCATATCTATGTAACGCCTACCATTTTTCTTTGCGTTATTCGTAGAGGTATTTTTCTGTCGAATGCCAAAGCAGCACGTAACAAGGTTTAAAATTGAACAAAAATGTATCTGCATGTGGTTTCTTCAGAAACCGTTTTCCTGCTCTCGCAAATAACCCGTTCCTATCATTCTTAACAGCCTTCAACGCCGTAGAGACCAGACATACGGGGCACACACACGCTCTTGGACACAAATTCGGGCGCCCGCCACAACTATGGATCTAAACATAGACCACGCCACGACAGTCGCATTCCAGTCACCCCTCCACCAACAAAAAAGAAAACAAAAAAGTGAGAACGCTAACGAGCGGCCGTGTCACGAAGTATGAAATTAAAATACAAGTATAGCGCCGCGGCCGCTATGAGAACTGGCGTGAACGTCCCAAATCGAACCATCTGCGGCGCTAACAATGACGCTTCGGGCGAGGCAGAATGGGAGTGCACCGATCGAAAGCAAGAGCGGTTGACGACTTTCGCCGGTGGGCCACGCCGGAGGAAGTAAGAGCGTTCCCCTCCAAAATCGGCGTCCCACGGTATGGGATGACGACGCCGTGCGCGCGTGAAGGCCGACCGCGCGGAGCATCTCGGCCTCCTCCTCATCCTCCACCCCCTTCACCGCGCGCGCCACAGTAGAAGGGAAGGCACGGTGGGTGAAGGAAAGCGGGCCATAGGGTCACAGCGCGTGCGAAGCCCCATTGGTCCCGCGGCAACCCTTGCCTTCCTTCGCCCCCGTGGAAATATATAAGGAAGATCCGGCCTTGCCAATGGTGGTTCCTGTGTTGTGTTCACTTTCCACCACACTGTGTGTCCTCCCGTGCTCGCCGCCACAAGTTCGTGCCCCCACCACCACCGCTCTTCTTCTGTGGCCCACTTCGCACGCAAAAGGACTTTCTCCTCAGAGCCAACCCGGACGCAGCTCAGAGAAGGTTGTTACTCCGTCGACACAAGGGCTCCCCGTGCATCCTCCGTCGTCGTCGTCGTCCCAGCAGCCGCCACCTCCGCAGGTGAGGCCGCAGTGTTGACACCCGACCACCACGGCACGGCCACCGAGCCTCTTCAACCCACCCACCCCTCCTTACCTACATGTCCTCCCGTCCTACTCATCCAACAGCGCAGCCTGCACCGTGGTCTTTACCGTGATTCCCCTGAGTGTGTGCCGGATCGTGCGCCGAGTCTTGTCCACACGGCTCCTCTTGTTGGTCCCGCCTGGCCGTTATGCAGAACGGCCGCCGCCGCTTCTGACAGTCCCCGCGGCCTTTGCCACGGACGGCCCCGAAAGCAGCTTCGCGAGGGCTCGCCACTGGGGCTGACCATTGTTTTTCGTGCGTGACTCCGGGTCGCAGCGGGGGTTCTACGAGTCGAGCAGAAACAACCAGTAGGTGAACGGGGCTAACCAGCAGTAATCATTATGCGGTTGTTGGTAAGCGAAGGTATCCGGGAACGCTGACGAATTGAGAGAGTCGATGCGCAAAACACGTTAGGTCCGGGTTCATGACCGCCTTGCCGCCTCGGATGGTCTCTGAAAGACGAATAGAAATTAATTTATGTGCCGAGTCAGTTCACTGGGCAGTCCAGCATATTTTGCGAGCATGAAAAAAGTAACTATTAGATAATATCGTAAGGTTGATATCAATTTGTTTTAAGCAAGCGTTCTGAAGACTTAATATGTTCTTGCGAATGTTCACCCGGTTATCATCTGGCTCTGGATGTTTCGTTATTGAAGAAATTTCATGCCTGAGACGTAAAGCTTCGCGTTTTTGTTTTTATTGACAATGCATTCGTGCAAGCACAAATTCGATAAAAGAGGTATTTAGGCCATAAATGTGCAACAATAATTAATAAACGTAAGAATAACGGTGGATCCCTTGCAAGTATCGCTTTATTTAAAACCGTAATAGCACTTAGCTTTTTGCTGCGCTCACAGCTCCTTCCATTCTTGATATCGCTACGTTGTGATCAGTGCAACTTTATTCTATGAACATCTCGAACTGCCTGAATTCCATAAGGCTCCCCAGTCAGTCTGCTCACCTGGATCAAGGCAGTTATTTTACGTTCACTGTGCATTACATGCTACACAGTTAGGTGTTTTTCGATGTGCCTATACTATGCTGAGTATGAAGTTCTGGACTGCAGGAAGCTGTAGCTGGTGTTATTGGTGCATTCTAAGCAACACTATTTAATTTCGCTCATTCGACGTCTTCTCTACAAACTTTATTCGACTATAATATTTATTACAGGCAGTAAAATTGTGAACGAGGATAAATGTACCCTTATGACGAGTTAACTTTATGACGTCTTATAAGGCTTCCATTACTGCAAAGAAGGGTCCCTGTTTTCCCGATTCTATATCTGTTTTACTATTTCTGGAATCATTATCGTCATGTCAAGCCCTTTGTACTGTCATAAACAGACTTATCATAGCTCTTTAAAACCGTAAGCTGAATTTTCGCAAGATTGCATTTTGCTTGCACGAGCCAAAGTTCGTCATTGTTTAGTGCAGATTCCGTTAAAAGTATTTTCCTCTCTTTATCAGTTTTCCTTCTGAAGCGTATGAACTTGCGAAACGGTTAGTTGCTTCCAATTCGCTCGAACTGGACACGCAGGAGACCGTCTAGCTAAACCAAGACGCAAACCCTAAAACAGCGGCAGTCTCTCCTTTTCCTCCGAAAGACGAAATTGCGCAATATTTAGAATTGTACCCAAAAAAGTACAGCGCGGCCGATTGCGACGATCTTCTCGGTAATCTAGCTTAGCCCGGCCGCGCAGCAGCGCTCATCTCTTTCAACGCAGCCAGTATCAGACGCCGACTCGGTTGCTCGTCGCCTCTCTCCTCGCAGCGCAAATAATCCCGACGTTGGTGTAGCAGCATGCTTTCGCGAGAGATGTATTCCTGCGTCCTTCCCGCGAGCGACTGGCGGCCACAGCGAGCTCGCTTTACTGGTTCTTGTCGGTCTGCGCGTGAAAGATGGGGGAAACTGGTTCTTCCTGGCCTTACGTCTCTTGACGGCGTGACAACGTGCCTATCGCGTCTTTTAAACCCAAACCGCACGAGCGTCCCGATGTTTCCGGTGGAGCGCTTCGCGAGATCTTCGTAGTCGGTTAGAGGTAACCGCAGCGGGTTCGCTTCATCTCGAGCGCCCCATCGTCTTTCACGCGGAGCGCGAGGTTCTTAGCGCCCGCTTCATCCCTGCCCTCCTCGTTTGGATCTCGCCTCGATGAGTGACGAACGCGGAAGAATGGCGGGAGGGGGTTACACCGCCGCCTCCCAGACTGCTGTCCGTCATATTAGACAAGACGGCGCTTGCTTGTCGGCGTGTTTTCCGTGCGTCGGCGAGGTAGTACATTCGAGCGGAACACGCGGGAGCATTAGAAGCGCAAACATGTGTAGGCTGCAACGTTGGCCATGCTTCCTACTCCTCTCCTTCTTTTGCTTTACGTACAGCGCCCCAAATACTGAAGACCCGTTGCGTGGTAGCAGAGGGCAGGGCGATAGCACCGCATTGGCAGGGGCCGAGAATTGCGAAGGGAGAGATTGACGTGAGAAAACGGAGCCGACGACCGAGATCTGGCTGGAGGCGCGGGAACGCCACGGTGTATGGCCGAGTGACGCTCTGGGAGCGCTCGGTTCAAAGGGAGTGGCTTCACTTACTTATGAGGAATTGCGCGGGTGACCAAAAGGAATGCTAGTATTGAAATTCGTTTGAGGGGTCCAGCCTCTGAGGTGCACTTCTGCACAAAGTCAATTTAAATGGCCCCTGAGGTCAACAAGCAGCATAACGAAGTGCAAACGAAACGCGGTTGCAACCGGATCTCTATGATTCGCCTCAGGATGAGAAGTGCACGGTCGAGACGTGGAATATGAGCACTCGGAGGGCGTGCAGGTTAAGAGCGTACATATTAACTGGTAAAAATCTTATGAGCGCACTTGAGTTTGTTTTCGGACTACCAAATGGTGATTGTACTTCAGATATCAGAATTAATTCACCCATTTCGTGGTACCTCTACGATATTTACAAGGATCTGAACTAAGTTTTACCTGATTGGACGAAACTATGTAAATAAGGGACTGCGATACTTGACGCCGACCTGTCCAGCTTAATTCGCGCTGTTTCTGCCACCGAGCACTTACCACGATATAGGTGATAAATAACGCGCATTCAAACGACACAACAGCGCTGAGCTCCTCTAGTAATTGTTTATCCTTTATATTTCAGTGAAAAGTTAGGACTTGTTATTCACATTACAACTTTTATGACTTCACTAGAGAGAGTGTTCGCGTAGAGATTCTTTTGTTTCGTCTCTTATGACGTCAGTTGCACTACGATGTACTGGGATATATGCAACACTTCAATTTTATGCGACGCGTTGTGCGAAGGCTACAGTGTGCGACGAAAGAAAAATTTATGAGTTAAACAAAGCAAAGACTACTAAAGTGAATTGCGAAGTTGCGTGAAATGACGATGAAAAAAAAAAAAACAAAAAAAAAAAAAAGCTAAGCTCAACCAACCACGTGTTTCCAAATCCGAAATCACTACGTGAAAACTAGCTCTTTTTGGACTTAAACTCGGCGATATAGACAAGAGCGGTGATAGCTGCGCAGGTTTTCACTTTCGCTTTCGCAGCAAGCAAGCGATAGGAATGAGTTATCCGTATCGCATTACGAAAGGAAGCGGCACCTGCGACCTCGCAACTTTCGCTCCTTACGGTGCGTGGACGTGACGAGAATTCGCAGTCGGCAGATCGGGCACGAACGTTGACCGGGAGCTGTCTTCTCCCTCACGCGCGCCTACAACTTAACCGCGCGTTCCTTCTGAGAAGAGTAGGGGCCCTATTTGGTTTTCGTAATCACAGGCTTCTTGCACAGCGCATGGGTTGCCGGCGGAACGAAATTGTAGCGCTGGCATGGCTAACTGTTCGTACACGATGCGTGTGCGGAGAACGGGTTAATCGCGAGACGGCCGCCGGTGGGGGACAGCGCGCACACGTGCGAGCTTTAACACGTACGCCGCTGTGGAAACACGTGCACTGCAACTACTTGAACGCAGAGGCGCATAAGGCTAGCAAGGATGATTCAGTTGAGATAAAGGCAGAGGAAGGAACTGCGTTCCCGGCGGGTAGTCTTTCACGAGTATACAGAGTGGTCGGCATTCCCTGAAACTAGCGCGCGCGCGTGGTCGTCACAGACTGTGGAGTTCAAACAGCTTCGTGTTTTGCCTTCTCAGTGTCCGAGTAAAAGTGGGCAGGTAGAGCAAGTTCACGCGTTTAATTCTCATGCAACCAGCACGACCAGCGAAAAACCTTTTATGAAACATTAATGTGCTGAATGAAATAATTCATGGTTTGGTTTGTGGGGTTTAACGTCCCAAAGCAACTCAGGCTATGAGAGACGCTGTACTGGAGGACTCCGGAAATTTCGACCACCTGGGATTCTTTAACGTGCACTGAAATCGCACAGCACACGGGCGCCTTGCTTTTCGTCTCCACCGAAAAGCTGCTGCCGAGGCCGGGATTCGATCCCGCGCCCTTGGGAACAGTAGTCGAGCGTCGTAACCACTGCGCCGCCCCGGCGGGGTGTGATATCCAATTCTTACGGTTGTACTCTGAACACTTGACAGAAAACCACGGGACACTAGTGACTCTTACCGGCTGAAATTTTCTTTTGAGGAAATTTTCTTTGCTATTTTCTCGAAAGAACTTCGTCAGAAAAGGTGTTCATACCACGTGATTCTCCTTTAAGTTTTATTGCTTCCAGTTGCATTAGTTACTTAAACTAAAATACTACCATGCTAGGCTATTGGACTGCGGAGTTCCGTCGTTGATTTCATGGTTATAATAGGATACACGTAGCTTTCTTTTTCTTTTTTTTCTTCTGTTAAATGAAAATAGAAGGCGAACCACGTTTCCTTTCAGCGAAGGCGTGTCGAAGAAAACATCAACGCACACGTGCGCTCTTTTACCGACCCGTAGCCACTGTTTTATGCGGTGAAAGTAAAACAAAATCTACTCAATAGCTTCAGTAAAGGGCAAGTTCGAGGACAGACATTCGACAGGCAATATCCCACCCTTGAAAGGCTCGGTCTCTGTTCCACGGTCGCGCCCCGTAAACTTCGATGGCTATCGGTTACGGAAGAACACGCGCGCCTGGCCCGCGACATCGGCAAAGAAAGCCGCCGCCGCCTCAGTAATGTCTTTTCCTTTCTTATCGCTCCCCGCAGCCGAGCCATGCCAAGGAGGGTCGCTCCGCTTTTCGCGCTGGCACGCGCGGCGTTTCCTCTCTCGCTTAGCGTGCGTTACGCTCGCTTTCCAGAGCCCCATTCACGCGGAAGGAAGAAGGCCCCGTGTTTTGCAACGGGGGCTGTTGCGTTTTGCAAACATTCTTGCGTGCTTTCTCTCGCCATCTTTGCAACCGGCGACACGTGTGGTCAGGGCAGAGAAGGCTCACGTTTCACGGCGGAGCCTAAAATAGGGAAGGACGGAGGAATGTGGGTTGTGTGTAAGCGTGCAGCCGGCTTTTTGGGCTTGTCGTCAGTGGTTTGTTTTAGATTGTCCATCGTTGCAGCAGACAAGTGTTGCTGTGGGGCCAGTTACCGGGATATGAAAACGCTGACGATATTGAGATGCAATGTCATTGTTTAGTTTACTTTGTTTTGAGAACAAATCCAAAAACCATCTTCTAGGCCTCGCATGAAGATAAAGCGGACAGGAAAGTCATAGAAAGGTAGTGAGATTAGCTACGCAGCGTGTTTGCTTCACTAAACGAGGAGAGGAGTTAAAGAAGGCGAAAAAAAAAAAGAGTAACCGAAGGTCAGAGCACAATACGGAGTTTTTAAAAGAAAACTAAGTTCCAGGTCCGGCGTTCGGTATAAGCACATTGCCATTGCTTATACGCAGAAATCTGGAACGATGACCCTGTATGCATGCAATTCTCCAAAGCGCATACTGAGCATCGTGTGAAGTCTGAATCGCATATGTCCAACCTAATTACCTGTAGCAAGCTGGCGAGCTGCGCTGATTGAGTTATAATGTCTCGTTGTCAGTATGCATGGTCTAAATCCGATGCATGTGTCGATGTCCTCTTGAAGCGCTGACAGTCACGTTTTCATCAGCAAGCACGTAATTGAACCACCGTGGCACCACGCTTACACTTAGCGTCAACTATATCATGCTATGTACTCTCGATTAAGAGAGCGACAGTAATTTCTTAGTGGGAAAATTTCGCAAAGTGTTCGCTTTCCGTAAGACGCTTCCTACCTTGCCTTTCATCAGGCTTCATTGCTCTTCCATGACGGTGGCGGCATTAAAATACAGAACGAAGCAGCATGTACGCGCCCATGATGCGACGGAGTCCTGAAAAGAATCTAGGAATGCAGGAGAAGCAGCGCGTTCGAATGCTCCTCGAGCGTGTATACATCCACCTTCTAAAAGGGGAAACACCTCCGTGATCTAACGCCACAGCACATATACATACTGAGTGTGTGGGACTGTACGTGGCGCCATCCTCGGAACGGTGTAGAAGCCATATTATTCTGTGCTGCGCCCAACGAACGCTGGAGCGCCGGCGCTAAATCTCGTTCGGTGTCCGTATGATCCCGTTTCCAGTCCCGGATGACGGAAAATTAGTGACCGGATGACGGGAAATCAGTGCTGGCTCTCGGTTTTGGCGTGATGCCACCTCAAGGTCGCTGACAGCACGAGCTAAAAGCATTTTATACATAAAAGATACATAAAAGAATAGGCTTTCGTTCTACACCAGTTTCCTATGTGCAGTAGTCCTTGGAACAGTTTAATTTCATCTATTTGTACCCTCAAGGCCTAGCGGCATATCATCATCAGCACTGAGACTGAAATGAAAATGAAAAATGCTTTAGCAGAGATACGGAGAACAAAGGAAGCTTTAGATTACGCAGCATCTACGAAATGTCTGCCGCAGAAGACGCACGGAGTAAGCACTCAACAGAGTCACCAAGTGCATAGGACAGAGAGAACTGGCACAGCAGTCGTCTTACGATTCCAGCCTAATCTTGTCTGGTAAACTCTGCATGCCCGCCTCAAACCTAACAAGCGCCTGAAACGAAGGAGAACGAAAAAGAAAAAAAAAAAAAAAACTCTCGAAACTTCCTCGCGCATAAACCATTCAGGAGACGCCGTCGCCAACTCGCTTTCGCACGAGAGCTGCGCGCGCGTAGGAAGGAGCGGCGTCAGTGGAAAAAGTTCTTGGCGCTGCTCCTCCCTCGAGGTCGGCGCGCCAGCGCACCAGCTCAGTTACGCAATGAGCGCGGGCACAACAACGAGCCGAGTTGTCGTCGTGAATACGATGACACACCTGCGCGGGTGGCCCTCCCTCTCTCCCACCTAATGGCAGGGTCATATACACACACACACGCCAAGGAGGCTCATTGTCAGAACGCCCAGCAGGGCACCGCGCGTAATCGCCGCCGCCGCCGCCGACCACACTCAATGCTCTCACGGTGGTGTCATTTCCGGGTATCAGATTCGCGAGGCGTTTTCCGACTGCTATACGCGCGTGCGTGTGCTCATTCCACTGATCGCACCAAAGTTTGAGCGTTTTTTCTTTAAATTTTAATTTTGTTTCGTGATTCTGGTTCTGAATCGTGCTGGGCGCTTTGCTCGGACAAACGGAACGCGCTAGCTTTTTTTAAAAGGGAGCGAAACGAGCCCACAGCCCCTCGTGCTACAAAGTGTACGTGCTGAGAACTCCTGTCGCCTGACGTCAGTCTCAGTGCATTCGCAGCCTTTGTGCTGGCAAGTGGTGAGAAGGGAGAAAACGAAACGACGCTGTGAGACATGCCCCGTGACGTCACTTCGCATTTCTGTAAACTGTTAGCACTGCACACGAATTAGAGTAGCTAAAAGCGCGCTCAAAAGAGTCTCCTGAATATTATACGGAAAAGACACGACGGCAACTTGAAGATAATCATCAATGCATGCTACGAAGTTGTGAGCATAGGTGCAAAAGATGACAGTTTCGTCTACTGCGTATATATAATCTACAGGCGTAAAGTTCAAGTCAGCAGCAATCAGTTTTTATGCTTTTTCCTAACTGTACCTCTTTACGCATTCAAGTATGCAAATGTTCTGCACCAGCTTTCTTGGAGATCCTGAGCTTTCATAACATCTCCCGACTGCTTCCGTTCGCGTCAGTATTTCTTGAGCGTCCGCTTTCGGCGTCAAGGTGAGGCTCAAAGCACCTTTATAGTAACTGCAACAAACCGGTGTGCGAAATTTTATCGTCATTAGAGTCCCCCTTCTTCGTTTCCGCTGAGTGATGCTTAATTCTGTCCCATCCCCCACCCTGTCTCATTACCCACCAGTACCCTTGGCGTTTTTATTTCCCTCAGCTAAGGATTCACGGCACGCCTGACGTTAGAGGAAATGTGAGGGCAGGTAACCAGAAAGAACCGTTACGGAGTCGGAAGGTCAACGTTATGAATACGTTTTACGGGTGCGTCTGGTTAGAATACAACCCTTGTGTTATGAATTACCCTCTTGTCCTTTGTTCCCTCTTGCTTTTTTTATCTTCAAGACTTTAAAGTTTGTTTCTACCAGTTTCCTTTCTTTTTTTTTTTTTTCTTGCTCTTCCTCGCATGCTGTAGCATCCGGCAAAGGCTGGTTGTCGAGCTGGTACCAAACATTGTACGAAACTGCCCATGTCTATCTGTAGGTACAACCGGGGCGTCGTAGTATAAGCGTAAAACACTTGGTCACATTTTAAGGCACTGTGTAACCACGCAGTTAGTTGTTGCAAAGATGGCCATAAAAAGTGTTAACCTACCTGAAAAATTGTGTAACGACATCCCAGAGCGACGTTGTCCTGGGAGCTTAAACTGATGCCTTTGATTTATTCCGCTTCCTGTAATGGAAAAGAAAGGAAATGCTGTCCTTGAAGTTCATCTAAAAGCCTAGTGCCTACCTGTATGGAAGAATTTCAGACATCGCAGCAGCCGTGCCCTGCATTCCTAATAAGTGTTTGGTACACTCAGCTGGCGGAGGAAAGTGTCTCGCCTTGGTCTTGGCACACGAGCACTATAACTTTTGCCCACACAAGTGGTGTGCAGGAAGTTGTTAGGAGTGCGTACACGGACACCAATTAGGTTCGGGTCGTTGAACAGAGCCGGTGCATTCCTGAGGTACCATGATGGAGATGGTCGCTTTCGGCAATTGCAATATACTGGACATCCTGTTTGTGGCGCTGAGTAGAACCAGCAATCGCTGCTGAACGTCGTGTATGTTCGGGCAGACATCGGTGATCGAGTATGCCACCGATATTTTGGCGACCGTTTCAAGGAGTTCCCACTGATTATCATTCGGGTCGCGTTTGAGGCACGAGAGTGGTTGTGCGTAAGGCATAAGAATGCACATGTTGTACACATGAAGTTGCAATTAACCTGAAAAAAAAACTTAGGGAAAAAGTGGCGCGCTTTCAAACAATAAAATAGAATCGGCTTGGAGGTGCTTTCAACACTTCAGCACCGCTAAATTTGAAATTTAGCTTAACAGTTAGGAGAATTTAGCACTCATATCTTATCCTTAATAATATCTGCCGAATAGGAACGCTGTGCACAATTTTAAAGGGCGGAAGCCAGAGAAAAGACTCAATTGCGTGGTTGCAGAGGTCCACAAGATAACTATAACAGAATCATTTTTGCAGCTGTTAAATTTAGGCAGGCCTAATTAACTATCCACACTTAGAACCGTAGTGAAACTGAACTCTTGCGTCAATTCCTGCATGCGTGTCGATGTGAAAGTTGACGGAGGCGTGCGGTAATGAGAAAACTCACATCGTCAAAGCTATGCTACCCCTCCCCCTACCGAGTGAAATCTCATTCATATTCGTTTCTGAACGACTACACCCTTTGTCGAAAATATGCAGCCCGGTGTGCTTGTTTCTGAGCCATCATCAGGGTCCCTAATATATCTACGATGAGAGCAATCTCTCGTCCTAGATCTAGTTTTGGGACTTTCATGGATGTTGTACAAGAGCACTTGCACATGATTACGAGCCAAACCATTGGGCTGCATATTTTTTGACAAAGGCTGTAAATATTTGCCAAGCGGGTAAACATAATACAATACCTAAAAAGAAAAGTAAGTCATTCTTCCGTTTCAAACTACGTATGCGACCTATTTAATGAAGCTGCTTGTGATATTTATTTATTGTACGTTCCAACTGGTGACAAGCAGTGTGGAGAGGGGCATTTCTTACCCTCGTTTGAAGGGTGTGCGTGCAGACCAGAAACAAAAGAGTCGACTGACTTCTCGCCGCACGCGTACACCAGACGAGCTAGAAACAAGCAAAAACGCGAGATGAGCGAGAATGGAAGAGGAGAGCCATGCGTACGTACTCCCATCAGTTCAAGGCGGCCTTCTTCTCAGCGGCGCGCGCGCGCGCGATGACACCGACCTGGTTCTCGGTATAACAACGGGGGAAAGACCTTGGGGGACAAAGAGTGAAGGAGGCGACGTGCGAACATTGCGTCGCTGAACATCTGGTGGGCGTCCGGCATCCATCTGCCCACGCCTCTTTGCCGCCGCAGCGTACTTGCATACCGCAATGCGGGCCCACGAACCGCGAACGGGAGTTGTCCTTCGTTTCACGCCGGCGGGGTTCTCTTTCCTATCGATGTTTTCGGTAACGAACAGGCTGTCAAAGTCAGAAGGAAGGAACTCCCGTAGTAAGCTAGGACCCCCCTGGCGGCTGTTCAGAAATTTTCGCTTAAAATAATCCCTTGTCTATCTAATAACAAGAAAACAAAAAACCGCAACATTGCCAGCACCGCCAGCGTTGCGTTTGTCATTGACTTCGAGGTAGTGAGAAAATGTGGGTTTCGGCTTCACCGAGACGATATGCGATAGAAGTTAAAATGAAGGAAACCCTGTATAAGGTGGGACTTTGGTTGGAGCGCTCTCACACCAGCTTATTGCTCAAGGTCTGCTTGTTTTGCATGCGTAGATGTCGATATCTATGCCGTGTGCCTCAAGGTCCGTTTTGCATTCAGCTAAAAGGACACCCACCTAAACACTCCTCAATGCTGCAGTTAAGAAAGTATCAAAAGGTTGGAACAGGTTAAACGATTTTTTTTTTGCCATTACACATTTTTTAGTATGAGTACTTTTCCTGTGCCAAACAATTAACCCCAAGTATATGAGCATATGATGCATCGCACGACGAAAGCCTTGCAGATATGAACGCCCGCACACTATAGAACGTATTCGTTGTTCGAGTAGAAGCGGCACATGCGCAAGAAAAAACAGCATACTGCGCGCTTGTATGACAGAATGGATATTTGTATTCGTGATACTTACTCAAGGTAGTAAACAGTTCATACTGTTCCCTCCGGTGGTCTTGTCTTCGAAGAAAAGCAAGTGAGATAAATGTAAAGAGAAAGTTCGCAGACCTGCATTCTCCTGCCTCACTCAGCATGTGTCTTGTGCCACGAACGCTGTCACGATGTCAAACGGCAACAAAGGGAAACAAGCGCCAGTAGTCTTCGACAGGACTTGCCACGCGTCACAGTCCTCTGCAGTATTTGACAAGCGCGACCTCGTACGCTGAGATACGCAAAACTATACCGCGTCGTCAACCTTTGACTTTCTTCCTCGTGTTGCGCTGACCAGAGGCAGAACCGGAACTAATACGTAAACACCTCCTTCAGGACAGCTGTTTCGCCCTTAAGGAAGCGCTATGCAGATTACGCGGCAACGAACGCTCGACCTGCCTACGGAGCTGCAGTGCGTGTGTATCCACCGCCTGTTGTATGTTATGCGGTCAGCATAGTTGGCTTACACGCTCTGTTATTTGTCGACGTTGCAAACTAGTTATAACCCCCTGTCCATCCTCCACCCTATCTCTTTAGGCCTGAGTACAATTCAAGAATGCACACATACAATAGTTCCCTTACTTTTAAACTTACGATGGCTTTAGCATAAAGTTTTTCAAAATTTCCCGGGGAGTGAAGTGCCATCACCATCTGTGCGAGTTTCTTTGAAGGTCGTTTCATATCTACCGCGGAATGAAGGTTCGTATTTTACCTCCCTAATTTTTGGTTTAAAACGCAGATTCTAGCGCGGAATCGGAAGTTGCGGTGCCATGCTCTCATCTTTGAGTAAATGAAATTGCTGCGTTTTTACTGTCTTTAAATTTAACAGAAGTAAAGGGTCGGTGTTGGACTGACGTGGAAATCATTACAGCATTTCTTCGAAGTTTGCTTTGAAAAGAGTCGTAACTGCTACGAGTGAATCCACATTAAGTGCCAATCAATATACGAAATCTCATCTTCGTGTCATTCCTGCGCCTCTTCATGGTGAATTAACTTTTGCATGGTCACTTTTCCTTCCAGTTAATACTGAAAAACTTCATAGTAATTGTAATTGCACTAGGCATAAACGTGCTAATCGTGTTTTGTTTTTTTTTTCGTAACGTTATGTTTCCTTCCTTCCTTTATTCTTCTTCTCTTTTCTTTTTTTTTTTTTTTTTTTTCAGCGCGAGCGAGAATAGGTGCAAGTCATAATTAAGTTTGTTTTGAAAAAACTATAGCAAGCGACACACAACTACGACAGCTCAAAATTTCCCGCTGGAAAAGAAATTTGGCTTCTGCATGTACCAAAATATTCATTGTAAAGCCCCCTATCCGTTCGCAACAGCCCTTTGTAAGGATTCCCCACATGTGAGCCTTTGGCTAGAAGTCGCGAGCCGATGATGACGTGCTGCTGCCTCTTGATGTCAGGATGGCCGACGCAGTTTTGTAAAGTCTTGCGCATTTGTAGGTCCTGCTTATAATACGTATGAATGATATGTGATTAAAGCGGCTTACGGCATATCTAGTACGCGCTTCCTAAATCGCAAATCGAAATCAAAACATGAGGGCTCTTTCATAATGGAAATAGCATACAGGAAACGCTTTCACTTGAAAATAAGAAGCCATTTATCGTAATTTGCTCGTCAGATGCCATCGAGCCAGCAAAAGCGGGTCGACTTCTGTGCTTATGCCGCAAAAGCACCAAAATGATATACCAAAAACCAACACAAAATGCAAGAGGTAATTCGCACGAGGCACGCATCGGGTCCCCACTGTCGCCTGACAGTACGATGAGGCAACAACGTACAGTGGACGCGTCTTGTCGCCGTCAGCGCGACATCACCCGCGTCCGCTCGAGCCCCGCCCCTCTCAGGATATGGTCGCCGGTAGATGGACAGCTTCTCGAGAGCTCCTGGACAGCGTGCCCTGTACCGCGTCGCGAGATCGCTGAACTTGCAATGGGGACAGCACAGCGGCGGAAGAAGCTGGGCAGAACGGCGAAATGACGGACGATTTTGCTGTTCGCGTCCCAGCGGGACGCGTTGGCTAAGAAGAAAAATGACCGCGGACGTCAGAAAAAGGGGGGCGGCGGAGTCGGTAGCAGGATGGGAGGATCACCGCCTTCGGAGCAAGGGCTCGCCACGGAAGTACACGTATCACTGTAGCGGATCGCAGCAGCAGCTCTCAGCAGTAGAATCCCGCGGTCTGTGGATGGCTGGAGTGCTTCTAGGAGTCCCGGAGCGGAGGGGTCCCGTACGCTGGAGAGGTCCGTGGATGAGCTGACGCGTCGGAACGGCCGAGTCCCGGCGGGAGCCTTTGACCCCGCCGGGGTCGCGAGGTCGTGCCGGCGGCTACCGCGCCATCGACGTGCGGGACGTCGCGTTCGCCCCGCGATAATGTGGCGCCGCAGTGCCGTTGCCACTGCCCCCCTCCCTGCCAGTGAGGCTGTCGAGGTATCTGCCCTCGCCTCGTAAACCCACTTGGCCGATCATGTGCGCCCCCGTTCTCTCTGCACACTCGCGGCGCCGGGAGTTCGGAGCCCCCTCTTCGCGCGAATTCGGTGCCTAGTGAAGCTGCGAGCTTTGAAGACGCGCCTGCATGCCACTGGCGTCTCGCTCATGGGCTAGAAAACGATCTTCCGCTGGGCGAGTGCGCGTGATGGTAGCTTCACGCCGTAGGCAAGAAGTCAGCTACCTTGATGAGGGGCCCGCATAATGTATGATGTTTAGATTCCTCTCTTCTTATGCTCTCTTCCTTGTTTCTTTGTGGGAAAGTCTATTTTGCTAGGTTCCGTTTATCCGCCATTAAATGAAAATGTGACTGAAGAAGACAGTGAAGCTGCATTTCATCGCGTTTAAGGTCCAAATGAGGCTTCACATCGTCAGTCCCGGTGCTTGCTTATGAGGCACTACCCCTCGAAACCTTCTCTTTTTTTTCTTTTCGTTTTTTCTTTTTTTTTTTTTTGCCTTATGGTTGGTAAATGGATAACACAGAGATGACTAGCAAACAAGAAGTACAAGCGGCCAGGACTGCAAGCATTCTATACCGCGGTCATTCATTTCGATTTGCGAGTCATGTTTTAAAGCAAGAAACGTTTAAGAGCGGTCAGATCGGTAGCTTGTTTCCGTTCGATCTTGAATGACAATGCGAGAAATATACTATAATCACACCATGCACGTGTATTCCGTGCGTGTGTTGAAAACTAACGAAGCGCACGCTGAGTGCGGAGGCGATGAGTCGTGAGGAGACGCTTCCATCGGACAGCACGCGCTCCTGTCTTTTAGCTCTTAACGTTCCCCGCATCAGCGCATGCATTCCCGGGAAAGTGTTATGTAACCCTATCGCGAAGAACCACAAGGGCGGCGTGCTTCGAGACAGCTCATTGATTTCCGATAATCGTGCTAGCGTCTCTCCTCGAGAAAGCGAATCCATTTCCCTCGGCTCGTATGATCCATCGGGAATGCGCGTGCTGCGTGCGTCATTCGCGGTTTTCTCACGTACCACGGCTGATTCGCATTGACCCACATTCTCGTTTTCGTCCCCAAAAGAAGATGAAGAAAAAAGAAGCCTTCCGCGTTCGCCGAAAACGCTCATTTGCGCTTCTCGTTTCAGGAAGTCGTGATTAAACGCAGCTTCCACTGACCCTCAAAAAGCACGCGTTCGTCCCAATTTGCGCCCAAATGCAATCACCGACTCTGACGACGAGCGATGGAAAAGAAGAGGCTGAGGCAAAGGGAGATGAGGACGCAATCATTGTATCGGAAAGTGAGTAGCCGACGGCGCGCGGGTGCGCTTTTGGTTCGGCGAGGACGCGATCCGACGAGGCGCCCCGGTGGTCGCGCGGGACGATGCCGCGGCCTGCTTGTTTGGCGCCGGGATGCCTCTACAAAATAGAACCATCGCAGTCACGCCGCTCCTCCTTCAGGGTCAGCGCGCTTCCTCGGTCGATTTGGCTGATAGCCCTCACTGCTGTCCGCATCACGATACCGACCGGCTTTGCTAACGCGCGTCTGGAGCGCCTTTGTTAGCGGCGGCGTCTGTGGCAAGGTCTTCCAGGTTCTAATTAGGCCCCTCGGCGGCGCCAGCAGGAACGGACATTCCACTGGCTGGAGTGCGTCGCTTTTGTCGTGTTCTATATTAGCTTGGAACGAGACACTAAGTAACGACAGCGGCCAGCTAGTGCCAGGAATGCGACAGGCACTGTTGAGATCTCGCTTCCTGTACCGTCCTGAGTAAGCCCAGTGAGGGCACTCGAGACCTTGGCCTGCGAACTCGTGACATACCCTTCGTCGCCAGGGTATACAACGTGGCACCTTAATTCGACGCGTAAATTTGAAGACAGGGGCTCTGATTAGCTGAAAGGAGGCTACGGCACATGTCTTCAGAATCCTATCCTTCTGCACTAATGAATATTAAGCGTAGCACTACAGAGAAACAGATGGGATTTTTCTGCATTCGTGTTCATTTAGATCTGATGGAGATGTCTACACCATAGGGAACTCCGAAATGCTGCTGATGGAGGTGGTTATGATTTCGTAGGCTTAATGTATATTTGAGACGCAGCTTCTGAGTGGAGACATGATAGGCATTGGACTCCTATTGTGTTTTCAACGTTCCATGCAACTGTTACCTGAGTACTGTACTGCGAGAAAGGGGTATCAGCGCCACCATATGTATGCTTTTGACCGTGGTTCTCACGACCCGAAACACGTGACAATCATATAACCACATTGCATTGGACTCCGATCCATTATTTTATGGATGTTCAGAAATACGTGCTGGTTTGCAGTGATTATAGTTTGTGCATTATTTACTGAATGTAATGACTCGTGTGTGCTTAGTCTAGGGCTGATGCGCATGATGTCTATTTATCTCCCAAAAATGCCTTGCGGAAGGCCTCCTTCAGCCTTTTGTTATGAGAACTCTTTCACGAAGTCCGTTACGTACATTCTTGAGACCATCAAACATATAAGCATGATTTTTTCATTCAAGACATTTATGGATTGCGTCGTGGTACCGTTCGCTTGGAGTTATTACGACTAGGAAGGATTTGGCTTGGCGCTTGTAACTGTACGCGAAAAGAAACAATGTCGGAAACATAAATGTCAAAGCGCAAAAAAAAAAGATGAAAAATTTATGTTATGGACTCAACTGATAAATTAAATCACACCGACGAAGCAGAGTAAACTTTTCAATAAATAACAATGGATGAATTTGCGTAATTTGAGAACAACCCGCCTGCTCTTCTTTTTTTTTTTTCTTCTATCCTTTACCTGCAGAAAACTGGTAATTTGATTAAGCTATTAACTGTAGCAACACATGCTCACTTTCTAAGCTTCACTGATGTAAGAATAAAATGGGAAAACTAACACCACCATTTTTTTTTTTTTTTTGTGCTGAGAGAGTGATACTACCAACTACATCATTTCGTAACCTTCCCTTCTTTCTTTCGCAGGCTCAAAGATGCATCGTAACCTGATCGTTCTGGCCCTCAGCGCTACAGGTGAGACCTTCGAACCACTCACATTTATTCTTTGTTTATTCGTGTTTATCGACCAGGAATCAACCTTGCGAGAAACGATAAAATGAGCTAATAACTGAACCAACAATGCAAACGCTGCATGCAAATCGCACGTCACAAAGCGGTGTTCTTATTATGAATGCCTCACGGGGCATTGCTCTAGATGCTAGGAAATCTTGATTAGCGCACTTTTCGAGCCACTCGAGAGAACACTCCCGAACCCATGTAAATATAAATGAAAAAAAAAAAAATAATAATAATAAAAACAGAAAAGAAAAAACAGTCGAATAGCTTATTGCACTATGCTTTGCGACTAGTTTTGTGCTTGTGTAGCCTTGCACGCCTGACCGCACACAGACACCTATTCGGTTCCTCCAGCTTGTCCTCAGCCGTCAGATGTTCCCCTGCAGGTGTCTAAAGGTGGCAGCAAAGCCGCAATGAAGATACATCGAAATGTATAGTTACAAGTTCCCGTTGGATGACGTCGCTTAACTCCACCCAAAGGGAACACTTCCGACGTGGTAACATCACTTTCCTCCAGCAAATCAACGAATTTCACCGCAGACGTCGGGTGCCACTGAAGGCCGCGTTTTTCCGCCGATGCATGGGCGCTTGATGCTATCACATTAGTAAACGCACGCACACACGCACGCGCACACAGCAGAGAAGGGTCTCAGCTCACCAGCTAACGATTCAACAAAAGGTTTATCCGAGGCCACGTTATTTTCATCGCCCACAATGCACGAGAATATCTACTTTCTTCTTGGTCTCGTAAAAGCCCTTCACTCAATCACCATTCACGAATATCAAGGGCAGGCAAGAGAATTCGTTTATCACTCTGCCTTGTCACCCACATCCTTAGTGTATAGAGTATACGTTCGCCAAGTGTAGAACAGGTTTTGCGAGGAGAATGAGACGGATGGCCGAGAGGATCTTGTATGATGCTGCACAAGCCATTATGCAAAGTGTTGCGCAATGAGGCGCGGGGGCCTTTGGACAATAACGCGGAGCGAGCGTCAAAATGCGAGAACTAGTTCGCACAGTTTATCTACTTGGACAGTAATTGCCTCTCCGTCGCCGCTATACGCCAAACAATGCTGCCCAACCTTGCACCTCACCCCACGGCATGCGCAGTTGCTCACGCATTTCATTGTGTGCATATACGCTCTTCTTCGCTAATCGTATAAGCAGAACGATCGCTGGGGGAAGCAATGCCAGCGAACCACTGACAAAACATAACGTTACTAGTGAGAGAGGAAGTGAATACTTCCCATTAGTCAGATATTCGACACACTTCTATAGAAACTTGCAATAACTATCTACGAATATTTAGGGGAAAAAATACACCTGACAGACCGCTTCAGATGGGGATGCTAGCAGTGGACCAATGCACACTCACAAAACCGTCCCACTCGCAATTATACACTCGTAGGATTTTCACAAGGAGCGGATATGTATCATGTTCTTCAGCAAGCTGAAATGGACCTGTTCTGCACGTAGCACCGAAGTCGCGTCACTCCAGGGTTTAAGTTAAAAAATATATACAGCCAACAAGAATTTCTGTGGGGAGTGCAGTATATTTCATTTTGCATCGTCATCGTTCCGAATCTCTCGGCCCTCGGTTTCCTCATCGTATTATAGGTTACGTCATTCAGTGGCTTTTGAGACTCGAGAGTAGCACTATTTGTCTAAGACGTCAAACAAACCCTTGGCTCGTGTATTTTTGATAAAGACTGTGCTTGAACCCTCGACTTCGCTGCTACGCGCCTCAGAGGGCTCTTCAAGCTTGCTAAAGAACACGGCAAATATACGCTGTTTGTGAAAAGTCTATGGGTGCATAATTGCGGGCTGTACTGTTTTGTGAGTGTGCATCGGTCCACTGTTAGCATCCCCATCTGAAGTGGTCTGTCAATGTATTTTTCCCTAAATTTTCGTTTAAAAATACCGCCTTTTTCTAATTTATATTGAGGACGCACACCTTCTACTGAAATATTCGATCTCGGTAACAGCAACGTCGAGAGGATTATTGCTACCCCGCCCAAAAGGAACCCGAAGAAGAGGAAAGAAATCCGGCGGCTGTCATTCGCTGATGTAACGTTGCGGCCTACACTCCGACTAAGGGCCAAAAGTCAAGTTTTGGCTAAAGATTGCGAAAGCCATAACTGTTACGTAGTAACTGCGCCAAGTTTTAGTTTTTATAGCCCTCCTCAGCAGTAAGTATCACAGGAGCAATGCGAGGCACCAGCAAGCATGGCTGCGTTACTTAAAGCTGAACACTTTCCCACGACGAATAACATCTCGTCCTACTTTTCCAGACACGCCTTTCATGCACTCATTCTCAATGTAAAGCATAACGGGCCGTCAGAACGCTCCTGCGAGTGACCCCTCTGCCTTGCCTGTCATTAGGACTTCGTTTTATTCGTATCGCGCTCTCCTCACCAGTGCCACAACTTCCTTTGCCTCCCTACGATGTATACAGCATGCACACACAAAACGAAAGAGAAACAAAACAAAGTGTGGGCGGCTGGCTCCCACGTCTCGGATCACGCGTATACATCGATCGGAGAGATCGCGCCCTCCAGCATTACGTTTGCACCTGCACGGCTAGCGCGTGAGGCGGCTGCGCTCGTACCGACGCGGAGCGTCCAGCGGTGCAATTTATGTATGCGTGGTTTGGGCGCGATGCTGCTGCGCGGCGGTGGAGATGGTGCGCAACGCAGCCAGCTGCTACTCGCCGCAGTGTCCCAAGAAGCAGCGCGAAGCAGCCACAGTTTCGAAGCAAAGCTCGCACCGCTGAACGAAAGGGGGAAGAAGAGAGAGCGCGCAGCTGTTGCAAAACCTCCCTGTAGTCAAGGCCGCGCCAGACATCAGTGCGCACGCATCCCCCCCTTCGGCTGATAGCGGTAAATCTTGGGCACCTTCGGGAACGCCTCCTTGTAGCTCGCGGAGATGCACGGCGGAAACAGGTTGCAGCTAGCAGAGGATTATTGCTTATTAGACCGGTCGATCGGCCACCTCGTCTAGCTTGGCTGAGAAACGCAACGCGGCGAGCGCGCCGTCGCTCGGCGGAGGTCAGCGGCGTTTAATGAGGTTTGGAGCCGCGCGCACTTCGCCTTTTTTTTTTTTTTTTTCTTCATGGGCGTAACGCGTTTGCCTTTCGTTCGGCTTCGTTATGTGTTACCGCGTAAATGATCGCTGCCTAGCACCGGTAAAGGCGTACCTGCGCAAGCGACGCTAATGTCCTGTCGTCGTCGCTTTGATGAGCACCGAGGATGGAGGACGTCGACCGATAGCGGGTGCCGATACACAATTGATACTACTCGGGGATGGCGCGACCTTAATGACTGCGCGAGCACTATCGTCACTACAGCTAACACGAGGTCCATCGATATTCGCATAAACGAAATCAACGATGTTTGGGCTTATTAAGCATCAGTGAGTAACGAGGACTGTGCGTTTTCTTTCGTGGCTTACGGTGAAAACCCTTGACCGAGGTCACTACATTGACGTCTCACGCTTTCCAATGGCAACAGCACACGAGAGAATCACGTAAAGAACGTATCCTCATCAGAAAAATCGAAAGCATGTGTTTGAGCGATGTTCTCGATGTTCCATCCCGCCTACAGAAAACCTATTCCATTTAGATACATGTAAGCTACATTCGGGGTTCTTTTCAAAGCCTCCCCTGTATTTTCCTCTGACAGTTTTATCTATACTATCTGAAGTACTTGAAGATGAATTTACGCTGTCAAAAGCCGTCCGCGTGCCATAAACCCATCTTATCGAAGCGTCATACACGGGGGACCTCTCGGCGCTTCCTGCAGCTTTGCTTGCGAAAATAATTCAAGGAAGGAGTTGCGTTCATTCTCCACACCCTTCCCGATGTGCAGCTGACCTATTTCAATCCAGCTTTTGGCCCCCAAACCACCAGCTTCACTACAGCGTAATGGTGCGAAGACACATCAATCTCCGGACCCAATGTCAATGGAGTACATATACGAGTTCAAAGAAAGGAGCGTCCGCTGACGTGGGCTACGGTCGAAGCCTCTTCTGAAGACCGTCTCCGATGTCTACGGTTGGTTCGATGGGATCACGAAGCAGCTTCGATCGTGTACCTACGCTTGTCACCGCGAACCTCGCGGCACCCTATTATACAGCGTTCTCCTGGCCGACAGACAGCTTGCCAGACGAAAAGATGATAGATGATGTCCGACTCACGCGCCATTGCGTTCGAGCAGTAGAGCAATTGACTCGACGGTGCGCTCCTTCTGATCCGCCGGAAAGGCTCTCGGCGCGGGGTCAGCGGGCCCCCGCCAAAGCCCCAGGGCGTCAATGAGATGCGGTGGAGGCCTCGTTGAACGCTACCCGGCAGAGTGCAAAGAGCGCGACGAGTTCGTGACGACGCCTAGAGCTGAAAGAAGAGAGCAGATGGCTCCGCTCGGTGCGCGGGCGGCCGAAATCATCCGGAAAGAAGCGTGGTGCGCTCCGGCATCTGCGAAACGAGAGCCCGCAGTGAATGGAGGAAGAAGACCCTTCCTCAGCTTTGCTCGATCCTTTCTTCGTTGGTTTTCTTTTATGCGTGGAATGCCGCATTTGAATAGCGGCTCATAAGCAGCAAGTAGAAAGCTCGGTCGCCGAACGGAAACTTGGTGTTTCTGGAATGCCAGGTTTCCGGCAGAAACAGGGAAAAATAAACCGAAGACTGATAGCGTATCCTCATTAACTCCTCTTTCTCTAGTGTTTATGCCGGCCCTGCGCTGTTCTAATGTGTGAGATAAAAAATAAAGAATACATATTATTGCAAGCAAATACAACTCGAGGAACAAGTCACGCGGTTGCGTTACCACGTCGTTAACCTTCTGCCTGGTATCCCGCAACACCTGTAGGATAGCATCTGTATAGCACATGCTTTGCCCGAAGATAAGAATCGCAGGGCTTTTGAACGCTGCATGAGGTTAAGCTTACCAACCAAAGGTAGCGTATGCTTATTGACGTAATCATGGTGCACGCGCGCGCTCTAACCTCCATATCCGGATTAACTAAAAACAAACAAACAAATAAAAAACCATAACACCACACTGCCCCGCGCACCGAACGAGCATGCAGAGCTCGCATTGGTGGATTTCTAATTCTGGTAATGTTCATTATACTAATTGTCGTAGCGGTGCATTTCCCTCCCTTCCACGCAGCTAGTGCTTTATTTTTGGCCCCAAGAAAAGGTTGTCCCTAGCTTTATACACATGCGATAACAGTTTTGTACAGGAAATGTTTGGTTTGGTTTGGTTTGGTTTCACGATGTTTAGCGCCCCAAAGCAACTCAGAATTTTGCTTTTATTCCTAACGAAAGCATAAGTTAAATTTGTTGCGGTGGGGCCCCGTAGCTATTCTCACATTACTATTCGAGGGATTTCTGTTTCTAGTAAAGTTACTTGCCATGCATAGCAATGATAGAACGCTTCGAGTTTGAACGATAATGACGACAAAAGCATGGGAAGTATGGGAAGACAACCAAAAGAAATTAAAATTAAAATTGCATCCACCCATGCCACTAGGTATAACAGGCTTAGCATAAAAGGGTTAGAATTAACATTGCAGCTTAGTTTGTGTAGAGGGTGAAAACATACATAAGGCGAGACAAGGCCTTGCGTCCTAAATCAGGCATTTCATTTTTTTTATTTAATTAAGAGCTATAAAAAATGACAATGAAATAACGTCCTGAATATGAGCAGTGCAGAATTTTGCCCCGTTCTTTTAAAATAATGTGCTTCATAATTCATACATTCGGGCAGCTAGGATTGCGTGTAATACGGTATTATAGGGAATTGTGGTACGTGTGAAGAGCTATGAAAGCGGCAACCTAACATAATAGGGCTCTAATCGCGCTCCAGATTATTTTCTTGTGGACGCGTGCAAGCACTCAGCACAGCAGTAATCGATTCACAATCATATACTTATTTGTAATTTTATTTTGTACTTTTGGTTATTCCTTTGTGGTATTTAGTATCCCGTAATTTTTCCCCAATTCAGGCGTTCATTTACTTTACTATTACAAGAGGATATTCATACATCAACTCGTTATACTTAGCTTTTCTTGACTGAACCGCGCCCCAGCTAGTAGAGAAATGGCGTGTTGGCTTTCTTAACCGGACTGGAGCCAAAAGAAAATAGTAACGAGAGAAATACGAGGGGAAAATTGCTCCGACAGCGACATCCTATAAATGTTCGCCTACGGTTTCAAATAGTCTCAAACAATTCCGATTATAAGAGCTACTTCATATACTGTAGTTCTGTTCGCCACGACTCAACCTCATGGTCTTGTCATTGTTCATTCGCTTGTCATCGCTCTGACCCTGGACTGAGCATACCGCGATCATGTAAACAATAAAAGCACCCGTACAGCGTCGCGTCCGCGCGTGCAAAGACCACGCTTCAGCGTCCGGAATGGATGCGTGCCCTTACAAGTGCGGCATTGGCCTCAGCACGCGCTGCTGTTCTCGATCGTAGCGGCCTCCAACGATATTTCATGTCCTACAAGGTGCACTGCGGAGACCGCGCTATCAGCGCGGCTACATCGTTCAGGGCACTCGCTTAAGCCGATGTTTGCCTTTTCTCTTCCTTATTTCCTCTTCCTCTTTTTGCATTGAGCCTTTGCACGGGCCTTCGCGGTCACTTTTTCCTGTTTTTTTTTTTCTACTTGTCCGAGCCTGAGGTATTTCGACGTGCTTTGCCCTACTTGGTTATTATTTTTGTTTTACCATACAGCGTGGGAGAGGAACGTGGTAGTAGCGAGTGGTTAGTTCTCCGTGCGGAGCCTCTTTCTCCGGCGTCCCGACTACTGGATGGAAGAAAGGAGGAAGATGAGAGGGGCGCGAGCTTCTCTCGCGCTGGCACGCGCCCCCTGCGTTGTCTTTTGACTGGGAGCCGGTTCCGTCGCGCTGGAAGCAGCGACCTACATAACCACGTTGTTACTTTTTCTTGCGGTTTCAATTAGGCGCTGAGAAAGAAGCATCCATGATGTTTCTTCGCGTACTTCACTCGTCGTCTGGAGTTGGTAGCGCACTCACACTCAAACGAATGTTCGCGTGCATTCAGACTGATAGGTAGCCTGTTTTAACGCAAATTGTATTTACGCCAATTTATTAGCGCTTATTGACGTTCATTTCTTAGCGTTGAACAGTGGCGTTCTAATTAATAACCGCGTCGACGCAGGTCATTTCTCGTAGCGGTTAGTTCTGAAACAATCAGTAGCGTAGCGGCAATTAGAATGAAATACATAAAATTCGTTAATGCCGAAGGCAATTGCTAGGCCGATAAAACTAGGCTTCATGTCACAGTGTCCCTATAGCATGTACAGTGGAATACGCAGTACGTTTCGGCATTACTCAGCGGGAAATGAAACTGCTATCACGCACGAAGAAGGCTCAGTTATTTATTTACAGTATCCCTCCCGGTTGATGGATGCCCCGGACGAACGAGAAATTATAAAACAGAGTTATCTGTGAGAGGAGTGTGCAACACAACTATCATCGCACTTACTATTGGGGCCCATGCGCAAGAAGAAACAGGAAAACATGATAAAGGTATAACATGCGTTAGATCTCATCGACCTGTCTATCGCCGTGGCTGCTGCGAGCTCGATGGGAGTAGTTGTATGGACTTAGTTGGGTGGAATTCACTGGGTGGGGGTGGACGCACTTGGGGAGAAAATAACTCCAGTATGAATGTTCAGATAACATTTATACGAACCTCACTTCCAAGTCCGATGGAGCCGGAACATCACGTTCTGAGCAACTGCAGTGTACATGAACATGGATGATGCTGCATACGCGTCTACCGAACAATCTTCGGCCTCAGATTCGAAGCAGACCTCTCTTCCTTTAATTAAAGGTCTACACGTGAATACAGTAGTAGGTTTCTCCTCACTACCGACCCTAATCCTGATCTCTAATTTTTTTTTTCTAGTCTTCCGTTCAAGGTGGTATGGTTATGGAGGTCTTTTATTTGAAAATTATATATGCATGCAATGGAGAACGCCTGAACATTCGTAACAAGTAAAACCGCTCTCATAGTCGCAAGAAAACGTTTCTGGTTAGGAAGAGGACGGCTCCCCTCCTTTGAACCAGGAAAACTGTATATATCTCTACTAACGAGCTGGTCTTAAGTACTGACTTTATTCCATGCAATGTCGTCTCTAGAAATCAGCTGATGCAAAGCGGTCTCTTATCTGAAATAGTAACGATAATTACGACCACTGGGCATCGGGAGCAGCCTCCGTGTCGTCGCTGCTTGAGCGAGTTCGCTGCCTGTGCATATCTAGTACGTGCTAGCCCAGGAAAACACGAAGGTCACCGTTTGCCGCAGATATATATATACGGCCGATTTATGCATTCTGGCTACGTCGTCGCCCCCTGAAATGGTCTTACAACCTTCTACACTTTCGTCGGCTGCCTTTAAAGCTTATCTTTCCCCTTCTTCCGCTCTTGCATGGCATTGCTTCTAGCGAGCCGAACTGGCTGTTTTTTTTTGTTTTTTTTTTATGTGCGGCCGCAGCTTAAAAAGGATCAAGGAAGTTGTTTGCTAAATAAATTCACTAATCTAAGCTACTAGTTGGCAAACAGCTCCCACGAGAAGAAAACTTCTCAGGCAAGAGCTTCGGCTTTACACCCCCCGAGTGTCACAGAGTTCAAGGTTTCCTGCAGGGGAATATACATAGACGAGGCCCATCAATATATTATTTTCTGATAGACGTAGAGCGTACAAATGTGTTAACTGGCTATCGTGGCACACGTAGTTTTGCCGTGCTTTCTTTGATTGATGGTTTGGTTTGGTTTGGTTTGTGGGATTTAACGTCCCAAAGCGACTCAGGCTATGAGAGACGCCGTAGTGGAGGACTCCGGAAATTTCGACCACCTGGGGTTCTTTAACGTGCACTGACATCGTACAGCACACGGGCGCCTTGCTTTTCGCCTCCATCGAAAAGCGGCCGCCGAGGCCGGGATTCGATCCCGCGTCCTTGGGGCACAGTAGTCGGGCGCCGTAACAACTGCACCACCCCGGCGGGGCATTTCTTTGATTGAAATGTGTGCTATGAAGATTCTGACATCCTACTTCATAGCTATATTCTTCTTCTCTAGTTAAAAAAGAAGCGCGTAAGTTTTGGTGCTTATAGATGTTCTGTAAGTTAAATCAGGCGCAAAAGGTGGGTGTGATAGCGATTTGTTTAAGAGTCTGCGTGACATGTGTTTCATCAGCGAGCTTACTGCAAAAACCAAACATCTACATTCTTCTCTATTAATTAGAAATTCATCCGACAAAAAATAGAAAAGCTAACCGTGAATTGAAGCTAACTTAATTCGCAGTTCGCTTAAATGCTAAATTATATGCTTGCAGTATCAAGAGTCGTACGAAAGAAAAAAAAAACGTCTGCTTAGAAGATAGTGATTAAATTCGGTAAGCAAAGCCCGCTACGATACGATAGAAAAAAAAATGTGTTTAATTTTAAAGATGATGTGTCAACTATGTCAGCGTGTAACAGCAGATTCTGTTGGCTATTAAAAGCTTGTAACAAATTTACTTTTAGGTTCCGAGTGAGAGATGCGCTATATCAGTGTGTCTTATTCCTGGTGTACACTGGATAACGTTTCTGACCAGCTGTTTGGGCAAGGAATTGTTTTGTGTGCATCTGCTATCCATTTCTCAACGTAATCGCTGAGACTAATATATTGTGTTCATGTTCCTTTTCTTTATTTCTTCAGCCCTGTACCTGGTTTGCGGAAAGTCGCTCCACAGGGTGAGTGCACAGCAGTTTCAAGTGATCCCCCCCTTCCGTTCTCAAGGAAAAAGGAACCTTTTCCTACAGAAAAGCACTGTATACAGATATTCGTGGTCGTTTAAAAATGAGCGTGTTGTAGCTTCATTCTGCTGTTTTGATTTGCATTGCACTGGCTTTTTATCTAAGAAAGATTACCGAACTCTTGCTCAGCGATGCCACTGCGCGGATTACTGCTGACATTTGGCGAAGGCGCTACAATGGAGACAAAGAAAAAATGCATCCGACTCGCTTCTTTCAGTTTCTTCAGGTGGCAGGATTTAGCGGCTACAGGCATGGCAGAGCCTCACGCATAGCCTCTTCCCGACGCGTGGGGAGAAAGAAAGTTGTCAGCAGAGGTCTATTGAGTTAAATCCTTTCAGGTAGCAAACGGTAGGCAAGGTATACCTCAGCTATTTTCTTTTTTTTTTTTTTTTTTGCTCTTCTTGGACAAAGCCGTAAACCAGCAGGAGGCGTCCGGACGGTTGTATAAAAATTATCGCCAGCGCGCGAGGAATTAACGTCCTTGGAACGGTCACGCAAGAGCAAACACATCCTCGGCCCGCGGCGGTGTACGGCCAGGAAGCGTCCGTACGACTCTCGCGCGCGTGGTCGCGCACTTGGCAAATACTGCACCGCGGCGAGCGCTGCCACATCGCTGATTTACGGACACAGGTAGTCCCGACGGTGGGGCCAAGCAGCGCGGGCGCCCCATCGGGCCACGCTGCGTGCCAAAGCGCCTTGATACTGACATTGTGTGCCCGCCCGCTGCAGGCTCCGGGATTAATGGCGGAGTCGCAGTGGGGGGCTCTGATGCGCAACCCGTCCGAGGGACGCAACACAGTGACGCACGCCGCGGTCGGTCTCTCCCTGCCCCACGTAGCCTTGGCGCTCAATAGAGTCGCCAGAAGCTACGGGCTCTGGCGTCCGGCCTCCGACGCGCAAGTAAACTGTATACGCATTGTTGCGCTCAAGGAGCGACGCAACGGCGAGAATCCCGGCGCACAGCTCGTTGGCCGGCGAAGAATAGCGAAGCGATCCGACGACCCGCGGACCGAACGGTCCTTTACGCGACGCTGACGCGCCGACTCCCTTTCGAATTGCTGCCCATTGTCGTGCCTTTATAACGTCGCGAGGCGGCGCGAAATTGAATGTCGTTATAGAGAAAGGCGCGAAAGGTTGATACCTAGCGCGTTGTCGAGAAGGCGTTTGTGCAGGCGTATTGGTATGCGCGAATGCGCGCATTGCCGAATTCCACAGTATTTGTGATCTGCAGTATTGTTCCGCGTTGAGACACAGAAGATGTGCTGGTTCTCACCTTCCCTTAACGCAATGAATACAGTATAACTTGCACAACAATCTACTCTGTGTGGCTGTTGCCTCGTAATGATCATTCAATTTTTCTTAGATGGAGGTCTTATTTGTCTGGACCTCGGACTTTGACACGTTTCTTGCTCCTCTCTTTACTGACGCAGGCGAAGCGATGGGAAGAGTTTCCAGACGTTGAATTCCACTTCGACTGCAGCGACAAGCCGATCGGCTTTTACGCCGACATGGAGTTCGACTGCAAGATCTTCCACATGTGCGACGCTTACGGACGTAGGGTGCCGCACATCTGCGCCAACGACACGGCCTTCAACCAGCGGTACCGGGTCTGCGATTGGGAATACAACGTCAACTGCGCGGACTCGCCCAACTACTTCTACCTCAACGACCTGACCTACGAGACCGAGCCCCCAACCAAGGCCAAGGCCTAGCCCACCAGATAGATAGATAACGACACTGCGCACTGACTCCATACCCCCCGACCCGAGATCCTCCCCACAATCCCCACACTCCGCATCCTCCCTTCCCATCCCCCCCCCCCCCCCCCCCCCCCGTCCCATTCATTTTCTAAACCACCTCCCAAGAATGGCGTCCAGGCCGTCCTTAGCGCTCAGCTACTTGCATGGGTTTTCTGCGCAGATCGGTCTAAAGCAGCCGTTTACGTGCTTCCTCTGTCGTTTCAACGACATTCAGAAAACCTCACCTCAAATGTTTTGTGGGGATCTGTTGAAGTTTCCGTCGGCATCTGAGCAGTCCCAGGCCAAGCAAACACAAACACTGCTTCAGGCCGACCTGCTAGGAAATCGAAGCGGCGTCATATACTCGGTTGCAACAAGAGACAGTTCGCGAGGAGATAGCAAGTGAGCCGATGAGTGGCTTGATCGCATTTTCACCACAGGATGGGCGGATAATACGTTTGAAAAAGAGTGCTTGCAGCAGAAAAAAAAATCGCTGAATGACATGTCGTGTGCTGCAACGCTGTCGTCGACTGAATGTGTGAGCTGCGGCTCTGAGATATAATTATGCCGCATCACTGGTTAGGTTAGGCGTATAGGATGACTGGGTGCGCTACTTCAGTAGGAAACAATATTTGTTGAAGCTAGCTGAATGTCATTCGATAGGCACCGCTCTTCATCTTAGTGATCTGGAGTGCAGCGAATTTGTCTTGCTTATACCTATAACCGCGCTTGCGCGGCAAGGCAAGACATAGACGTCTTCCGGCTTGTTCGCTGACCCCTTCCGGGCGCCGCTCCTCATCGTAAACGTCCGCAGTGCCAACTAACGCTACAGCGTCGCCCGAACATGTCGAGGCAGCGCAGGGAAGAGATGACAAAGACGCCGTATGACGCGCGTCTAGGTCACCGATAATGGGCTCACTCACTCACGTGTACGCGTCGCGCCGTGCCCTTTTCTACGGAGACAAGCGGCGACGCATGCCTCGCGAGGCCAGCTCATTTCCGGTAAATGTCACTTTCAGCCTGATTGCATGGCGCACGCTAAGGGGGGTCTTCTGCAATGACTAGGGTCACTACAAGCTTCGCGTGGGAACGCTGTATCGTGACAACCGCTAGATGGCGTGGATGCGCGGACGCACACGCGAGGACACACAGTGAAAGACATGCAGCCTACCAAGACTTCGTTAAGCACTCCTTACCGAGGGTCGGAGGCCGGCCACACTCCGTCCGTTGGTGGTGTACCGGCGGCCGTGCCAAGAGCCTGCGTCTCGGAAAAATGCCCCGCCATTACGCCCCGATCGCCCTGCAAAACGCGAAGCCGTGTCAAAAACCTCCTCTCCCCCTCCCTCTCCCTTCTCACCACTCAGTCCTCCTCCTTATGCCGAGTCGACAGCAGGCAGACAAGGTTTCAGCGATTTGGCATTTGGCAAATAAATTTCTTGTAAAATAAAGGAAAATACCCAGCCTTTTCAAGCATCCAGTCCTGACCCCTTTGTCATCAGATGCCGTGTAAAATGAAAAAAAAAAAAAAGAAAAAAAGAGAGAAATTTGGTGTAATCAGAGCTGAAGTAGGAGTATCGGTCGACTGTTCATAGCTTATTAAGAGCGCACCACCCTGTGAAAGAATATATTTTGATTTTTTTTTTTCATATCTCTAAACCAGTGGCCAGTGTTTTGCTATTATAAAATGTATTTTTTTAAAGGCTCATTTATATTTCAGCATTAAACATTGCGCGCAGTGTTGTTTTGGGAGGCAGTAAAAATTATCAGAAAACCCGGAAAAAATGTGTATGAACATGAATTACGCTCGAGTGTACCGTTTCATCTCAGCTCACAAATGGTTGTTCTTTTGCTCTGTTTTAACACACATGCGCGTGCCCACAAACACATACTAAGTTATGTACTTTTGTTTTGAGAAAAAGAGAAAAATGTCACCATTAGAAAATGAAAGGAGAGAAGTTCGATATTATTGAGGTGTACATATGTGATTCTGCACGGCCTGCCAAGTGTGTAAAAAACCTTTATGTGTAAAAGCCAATAAATGGGCCAGAACAAGTCCGAGAAAAAGACACGTGCAGTTTTGTGTTCAGCAATAATGGTAAAATAAGACATCGTTGCGTGTGTTTTATGTCGTGTACATAAGACAATAAACCAAATGTTATTTGTGCTAAACGCTGTCGGACCTTCATTCCGCCAGTGTCGCCATCATCGGCAGATCTTGTAAGTAAAATGCTTCCTTCGAGACCGGTTTTCCGTTGCGGATCTCAAAGGCTACAGTAAACCGCCATTTCACATTTAAACTGTGTCTACTTGTCATTTCCATTAATGACAGCAATGGTCTAAAATTACTGGTAGCAAGGTTTCTAAACCCAATGTTTTCACCGGTGAATGCGCTTTTGCAGCCTGCCGAGCGTCAGCATAGACAAAATGAACCAGTAAATAAATTTTTATCAGAAGAACTAGATGGAATTGTCCACATGTGGCTGTTTAAACTGTGCGTATCGACAGAAAGTCTTGAAAAGTAGTTACTAACTTTACTTTTTTGCTAAGCTTGTGCTGCTAATAAATTAGGGGTATGCGACTTCAATCCCAATCAGCGGCACTGGGGCAGGTGCTTCTGTGTTGTGCAATCGTGTTACAACGAAACTATGGCACAAACTCCCTCCCATTCATTACCGTGGAAATCTGGGCTAGTTGGATTGGATTCTGGATGGAAGTAGAGCAAAGGAGAGAGCACGGGAAGGAGCGCTCGCGCTGTCTTCATTCTCCCTGTGTCCTTGTCCATTGCGTCGCTTCGGTAATGAATCTCATCAATTGCGGGATTGTAGCAAAGGAAACGAAAGCTTCCCAAAAGTCTGACATCGGATGGATAAAAATTATTGGGACTGACAGTCGACGTCGCGCGATGACAATGTGTTATTTTCATCATCTGTAATTTTTTATGGCTTCTTTAGGTATTGATTTGCACTTACTGTGAGAATTATTACGAGCCATTTTGATGACCCCATCCTATATACACCCCGATTCGCGAAGTCTGTGTGCACAAACTTTGTATCCTTAAGTAAACTGCTAACCATAATTAGCACTCTATTAGCTATAGCACTAGACACTAGCCGCTAACTAGTATGCCAACTCTTACTTTGGCATTCCATACAAGTACTAACAGTACTCCTCCTACCTAGTACAAACCACTGAGCAGTATTGACATTAATGCACTGCCGCACCTACCTATATCGCGTGCCCTAAGTACAGATCAATTGATCTCTCTCTCTCTCTCTCTCTCTCTCTCTCTCTCTCTCTCTCTCTCTCTCTCTCTCTCTCTCTCTCTCTCTCTCTCTCTCTCACTCACGCACGGACGCACACACGGACATTGCGTACGTATGACTGACAGCGGCTTTTTTATATTTTTTTCAGGACGGGGCTTCGAATACCAAGTTGGGCGAGTTGGTAAACATCCATTGTTAATTTAAACAGCGCGAACAAGAAGGCATAGGACGAGATAAAAGAAAGCCACAGTACAAGCGCTTGTATTGTGGCTTCCTTTTATCTCGTCCTGTGTCTTCCTCTTCGCTCTGTTTACATTAAAAAGGGGCTTAGAATGCATTAAAAATTATTCCCTCCTTATATTACCCTCCTCCTCCTATTCAGTGCTCAGTGTGGTACAGCACTTAAGTGCAAGACAGCAACTATTATGACAAGAACATCCATGCTGTCCTTCCATGATAACGTTGAGTTATATCGCTTTCTAGTTTTTTTCTTCCCTAAGTGTCCCCGGTAATGACAGCACTGCAGAAGCACTATAGAAGCGACAGTGTGGCTGTTGTAAGATGAATCACAGTAGCAGAAGCTGATGTCGATTTAATTACAGCGGTCACAGAGGATATAAGTCATTGAGCGCCATGGTTAAGCCGTTTTTAAACCTGTTCGAGGAGATGTCAAAGACCAAACATTTCCACTGAGATGAATTGTGTCAGGAGAAAGCTTGTACAAACTCATGGGTACCTTTTGGGAACCCGCCAGTACTGGCGATAGAACTCCGCCCCTCCCACATACTGTTACGTAGCGCAAAGGAAGTATCGGTGTCCTGAATAAACAAGGGCATGGTAATTATAGCTGTCATTAAAGCTGGGAATTGAAGATGCAGGCGAATGTCAAAACACGAGTTCTTTGAAATTTAGCGAACAAATATAAATCGCGTGCCGCGACTTCCACAGTGCTTCCGCCGTGTCCACACAACTCACAACAGTGCAGCGAGCAACATATGGATAATGGCAGTGCCTACGGAACGCTCACTGGAGATGTCTATACGCTGCACAAGCGTTCTATACACAGCATAACACAATAAGGAAACAGGAATGGGCGCCGTAAGAGTTAACTACGTTAACCGTAGCTTAAATAGAAGTGCAGGGTCGAGAGCAGTGGAGGAGTCGGAGCGAAAACCTTTTATTTCCACGCGTTCTTACGAACCAGCAAGAAGCTGCTGTGGCAATTTCGTGAGAACCTCCGTACAGTGTAATGGTCCCTACGAACTTGGCGTCATGGAAAGCCCGAAGAGTACGTGTCCATAAAAATTTTGACACCATGCATCGATAACTGCTTTGGTCAAATGTTTAGGTGAATCCAGGAAGCTGGAGTAGATTTGTAATAAGGAAGCAATTACTCATTGATATCCACTGCGCTGTTATAAGAATAGAAAGGAAAGCTATTATGGCTTTCACAGAAACTTTGTAGTTGAATAATTCGTCCTGATACAGGGTTCGAACCCAAAACCACCGCCTCTCCGAAGCAATCGCTCTGCCAATTGAGATTTATGTTCAGCGAATTCCCTTAAACATCTTATCAACCCCCCTTCACATATCCAATTGCTGGACGATTCACTTTGTTCCAACCTTTTCCAACCATCCCGGTTGCCGATATTGGTAGAACGACTGCCTCGGTTAGGTGGTAGTCCCGGGTTTGAATCCGGAAGGGTACGGGAATTTCTTTAACTACGAAGTTTCTAGGTACACTGCATAGCAGCCGTATGGAAGCACTTGAGTCGACGATAACGAGTAGTTACTCTCTTATTACAGGCCACTGACATCTAAGAATAATACCTAGAAGTAATGGCAGTTTATAGTAATTTATCCGAAGGATATATAATGTATATCTTTTGCGGATAGAAGGAATAGTACTACATAAAACGAACTAATCAATGTGATCCAAAGTAGCAGTAAGAAAAAGCTCCTTACCCTTTACCTAGTGATGAGAAAACACGGGTACAATATTTGCGAACAGGAGTGTCCAACTTCAGCAAAAAACTGCCATTGCTATATTATACCTATTAAAAAAAGTTAGAAGAGTTCAACGCTGCTGAACCGAATATTGAGCGAAATCATGCGGGCGCTAGCATTCTTCTAATTCTTTTTTTTTTCTTCTTCTCCCCAGCCACACATAAAGCCCCGCTTTAACCAAGCCGCATGAATGTGCCCTAGTAGCCTATAGGGGTAACGAAATGCCAAGGTCCTGGCAGGCTGATTTTAACATAAGCGTCCCATGTGAAACGAGAAACCCAAGTTGGCAGCTCCTGCCAGCCCACATATAAAGCCCCTCTTTTACCAAGCCGTATGAACGTGCCTTATTGGGCTATAGGAGCAACGTGAATGCCAAGGTCCTGGCAGGCTGATTCTGACATAACCGTCCCATGTGAAACGAGAAACCCAAGTTGGCAGTTCCTGCCAGCCCACATATAAAGCCCCTCTTTTACCAAGCCGTATGAACGTGCCTTATTGGGCTATAGGAGCAACGTGAATGCCAAGGTCCTGGCAGGCTGATTCTGACATAACCGTCCCATGTGAAACGAGAAACCCAAGTTGGCAGCTCCTGCCAGCCCACATATAAAGCCCCTCTTTTACCAAGCCGTATGAACGTGCCTTATTGGGCTATAGGAGCAACGTGAATGCCAAGGTCCTGGCAGGCTGATTCTGACATAACCGTCCCATGTGAAACGAGAAACCCAAGTTGGCAGTTCCTGCCAGCCCACATATAAAGCCCCTCTTTTACCAAGCCGTATGAACGTGCCTTATTGGGCTATAGGAGCAACGTGAATGCCAAGGTCCTGGCAGGCTGATTCTGACATAACCGTCCCATGTGAAACGAGAAACCCAAGTTGGCAGCTCCTGCCAGCCCACATATAAAGCCCCTCTTTTACCAAGCCGTATGAACGTGCCTTATTGGGCTATAGGAGCAACGTGAATGCCAAGGTCCTGGCAGGCTGATTCTGACATAACCGTCCCATGTGAAACGAGAAACCCAAGTTGGCAGTTCCTGCCAGCCCACATATAAAGCCCCTCTTTTACCAAGCCGTATGAACGTGCCTTATTGGGCTATAGGAGCAACGTGAATGCCAAGGTCCTGGCAGGCTGATTCTGACATAACCGTCCCATGTGAAACGAGAAACCCAAGTTGGCAGCTCCTGCCAGCCCACATATAAAGCCCCTCTTTTACCAAGCCGTATGAACGTGCCTTATTGGGCTATAGGAGCAACGTGAATGCCAAGATCCTGGCAGGCTGATTCTGACATAACCGTCCCATGTGAAACGAGAAACCCAAGTTGGCAGTTCCTGCCAGCCCACATATAAAGCCCCTCTTTTACCAAGCCGTATGAACGTGCCTTATTGGGCTATAGGAGCAACGTGAGTGCCAAGGTCCTGGCAGGCTGATTCTGACATAACCGTCCCATGTGAAACGAGAAACCCAAGTTGGCAGTTCCTGCCAGCCCACATATAAAGCTCCTCTTTTACCAAGCCGTATGAACGTGCCTTATTGAGCTCTAGGAGTAACTTGAATGCCAGGGTCCTGGCAGGCTGATTCTGACATAACCGTCCCATGTGAAACGAGAAACCCAAGTTGGCAGTTCCTGCCAGCCCGTGTGTCACGTGGGGTGTGACGTCACAGCGTCACTTGGGTAAGACGTAACTGCGGCCGGGTCTCGCGATGGCTTGAAAGTGCGAGTAGTATTGATTTCGCAATAAAAATCAATATATAACGAATAGGCTCGAACCGCGTGGGTAATAAGGCGAGGCAGCACCTATTCTTCTTACCTACTCGTCAAAGGTGCGCGTCTCACAAGTTGGTATCTCTCAAAAAGTATGCCGAAAACCTTGGCGACGCAAGAATACGTCCACGCCAAGTGAGCTATTGAGCGGGTGTCGACAGCTCAGGACTCACAGCACACTGCCTGCGATAACGGCGTCACCGCAGTAACAAGACTGCCCCAGGTTTTGCGCCAAGCGCTCGATGGGTGCAACTGGGCGACGGCTAACTGGACGTGCGATGCGGGGCCTCTTGGCCAACAAAAGAACCGCTAACGTTCCTCACCATTCAGGCGCAGAACAAAGGACAATCGAGTAAGATTGGAGGTGTCTTCCAGCCGACATCGCAGGGTCGCTCTCTTTGACGATATTTCTTTTCGGATTCGGGCGCTCCTTTAAGATGGCGAAAGCTGTTCGCCGGTGCGCGTTATTGGAGGCGATTGTCTCACCTACGAGCGCACAAATGCGAATGCAAGTGATCACACAGTGTTCAGGATATTACGCAATATCGTACTATTGTTCTTGATAACAATAAACTGCGCTCTGCTATTGCAGTATTTATTTAACGCTTGTCTTCCTGCGTTTCATTATAAAGGCGAACAAATAGTTCAAGAGAAAGACAACATATATACTGACGAAAAGTATACTCTTTACAGCACCTCTGCCTCTTTGAGATTTGGAGCTGCTCAAAAATTAATCCGAGAGATTTATTCGACTTTTGTTCTGAACGCTTGCTATTCTGACATGACTTAAAGGATCCCAAAGTACTCACAGAACATTTTTCGCATGCGCAGTACGATGCTATATAGAGATGTTTCTACTAGTTCTTCTCCCGGCACATGAAGGGTGTGCATGGATTAGGAACGGCAGTAAAATGTGTGTTTTTTTCGTGACGTGAGCTTGTTCCACTAACGTGTACAGTACATACATACGGCGCAGGCTTTCTGACGTGTTGTGTATTACTGGTCTTGCGGGCGCTGGCCCTCCCACATTGTGCGTGTATTTGATAGGTGCACCCTGCAGCGGGCAGAGGAATGGTGTTGTTTGGGCAGTCCCGTGCATATGGCGCGTGCAAGACAAGAAGTGGAGACGTAAGTATTTTATTTTACGTGTCACTGGGTATGGCTAGAGTTCTTCAGTGTACAGACGGACTCTGTCATAGCTCTTGGAAGCGGGAAGTTTGAGAGGAAACGTGGAAGAGGGGTAGCTTGTTTTGTGGAGCTCATTTAAATAAAGCTGTCCTGTCTTTCAAGAGTCAACACCTCCAACCAGCTCTTACTTGGCCTGGGGATGGTGAACACCTTTAATGAACTGCGAGAGGCACACTTGATGAACAAATACACAAGACTGTCTAAAACGCTGTCGGATCGCCGTATTCTTGCCCGACTACACATCCACCACTCAATAGATTCGGAAGAGAGCGTACAAATCCCGACAGAGTGGAGATATGCTTTGCACGTGCACCCTCTTCCGACCAACATGACACGAGAGGACCATAGTGGCGGACGTCTCGCGCGGGTGGAAGCCTTGGCTCGCCGCTACGCACACAAACATGGAGTCTTCTACGTGGACGCCTCCGGCCCGCACCATGGGGGTTGGTACACGGCCGCAGTCGTTCATCAAAACACTGTAATAAATGGACTCACTTCCCGTGCACACAACATAACACACGCGGAAGAGGTTGCATCGTGCTAGCCGCCGCAGATCAGGACTCACGGGTCATCATGACCGACTCGAGGGGTGCCTGCCGCAATATCGAGCAGGGGTACATATCGTACTTCGCCAGCAAAATTTTACAAAACAGCGATTACCTCGGTGCCCCCGCGCATCGAACGATTATTTATTTATTTATTTATTTATTTATTTATTTATTTATTTATTTATTTATTTATTTATTTATTTATTTATTTATTTATTTATTTATTTATTTATTTATTTATTTATTTATTTATTTATTTATTTATTTATTTATTTATTTATTTATTTATTTATTTATTTATTTATTTATTTATTTATTTATTTATTTATTTATTTATTTATTTATTCCTCAAAGGCCCGGGGACATCATGAGGGGTGGGCTGTGAAATTTAATATGAATACAAAATATCTTCGATGGTGGTTTTGTATTGGCTGAAGTTGGTGATGGTTGCCACTTCGGATGGAAGGCCATTCCAGTCTCGAGCTGTTTTCAAGAAAAAAGTCTGATAATATGTATCGGCTCACACTGGCCTCGAGGCAAACGAAACGGCCGATGCCGCCGACCGCGCGCTCACTTTCCGGGCACGAACCTCGTCTCCCATCCGCACTCCGAACCCAATCCCGCCTACACTTTCAAAGAAATAATTCAATTATATCAATCCAGCCATGCAATCTATATTAAGCCCTGCAAGGGTCTCACAAAGGCGGAGGAGTGCATTCTCCTTCGCCTTTACACTAAACATTTACTGTGACCCGGCAGTATTAAAATACTTTGACCCCGCTCACACGGGGAAATGCTCGCACTGTGAGGAAAACTCCTCGGAGATTTTCCACATGCTGTGGGCATATAAACAAAACCCAATCTACCCCCCTCCTCCCCCCCCCCCCCTCCCCCTTACCCAACACTTCCCGGGAGGACCGGGAGACGGCCCCGCTCGGCTGCTCTGACCTGACGGCGCAACGAGCCTTGGTCGAGCGGGCTAAGGCCGTGGCCGACGCCAGTAATTGTAAGGAGCAGCCCCTTAAGGACCGCTCCCGTACCCTCGATGTATATATAAAAAAAATAAATGTTTTTTTCATCATCATCAAGAGTTTCCAGCACTCTTCGACGGGTTTCAATGGTTATTGAAGGTGTTCAATTTGGACATTCACCACCAAAGTTCGCAGTTTCCTTGATTTGCACCAGAGAGCAAGAATCCGGACTAAGCTGTTCCCATTGCCATAACTCGTTAGTGTATCGTTCGCATATCCCTTCACATTCGTACAGCACGGGTGCAACGCTCGATGCATGTGAGTACGGTCATTCACCGAGTACGCCCACATATTGCGGTCCGACCGCACTCGTTTCAGCACGCGGCAGCCTGCGGAACGCTGCCAAGGAGAGGAGAGACAGAGCGGCCCGCGCTGAACCTTCACCTGCATGCGTCTTCGTCGGTCATTACTTGCTACACGTCGGCTAATTCTCCTCCACCGACGGAGAGGCCTCCCATTTCTATTTCTCGAGGCCAAATCGATTATGGCGCTCTAATCCTCGTGCGCGCTTTTATTACCGTTAGGCGCGCAGCACTGACAGTTGCTCCTTTAACGTATCGCGCAGCGAAGCAAGTTTAAAGAGTGTACGGACATGCTGTAAAGTGTGGCACACTGAAGGCTTCTATAGAAGAAACGAAGTGAGGCAGTAAACAACGCACGCAGAGTCCAGTCATGTGGTTCGAAAGAAAGACGACGGGATTAAGACTGAACAGGTTTTGGGTAAGAAACCCGTGGAGGCCGCCCAGAAGCCGCGAGAAGTAACAGCAGGGGGCGAAATGCGCTAAACGTAACTTTTATCCCCGGAATGTTCTCCGTCCCAGCGTTTGAGGTCCGATAGCGCTTGTAGATACCGATCTCGTGTTCCATCTAACAAATTGCTGGAGTAACAGTTGAAACGCACGTCTCCGCATAACTGTGTGCTGCAGCTGGTTTTTATCGTTCGTTTTCGCTCGACTGCGCCACTGCCGAGAGGATTTAAACAGGGGCTGTCCTTTTCTTGGCAGTCTAGACCTGCATACTTAAGGTTGATAGCATGCAAGACTGCTATCTTATAACTCCAAAATAAACAAAGAACAGGAGTCAACTATCAGGATGTTGACCAACGTTTCAAATAGATCACCTGTCAAGATGGTGACAGTAAGTTTACTCTGTCGAAATATTGGTCAGCAGACTGATGCCTCACTGCCCTTCATTGTTCCTTTTGTCTGGTTAGGCTTGTATGTGATCATTGCTGGCTGCAAAAGACCGCTATCTAGCGAGCTGCATTAATAGCTTCGTTTTGTAAGTCTGGTTCCCGCGCTCCTTCTTCGCCTCAAGGCCAAAGAGGAGAAAAATTAAGACCCTGTGCACATATACGGCCCAGTCATGTATGCAGGCTGTTATCGGAATCAGAATAGATAGCGCTGTTTAAATTCGAGCCATATACACAGACCCTGCTAAAAAAGAACCAGAAAACAGACGTTTTCTTGTTTGGTCATGTGCGAATATGGTAATCGCGTATGAGCGTACAACTTACGGCCTTTCGCCGGGCAAACAAATACCCTAGCAGATTAGTTACAGAACGGGATTTCAGTGTATCACATACATTGCTGCTTAAGCAAAGTTGTCGCTTCGAAATATTCAACGCGTTTAATGCAAGAATGTCCGAAGGAGCTCGACGTAGCTAGGCCATTTCCCGGCTCGTTCGATAGCGAACCAATAACGGACATTTTCTTTCTTTGTCTGTAATAGTAACGAGGTTACCACGTAAACATTACTCTGTCGCAGTTAGAAACGCGATATAGCTTAGCTCTTTCCAGCAGGGTCGTATTAAAAACGACAGAATGTTTTTGGTGTTAGGGCAGTAAACTGTTCAAAAGGCGCAATCACTTCCCTTAAAGGGAAACTGATGGTTGATTACGATGCGTAGAGATTACACAAAAGCATCCAATAGTAATAAGCTCAGTTACACGGCTCTGCGGAATAAAAACAACAATTATTCTTAGGCCTTTCAACACATTATGCAAACGTAATACGCAATTAAAGAGGAGCATGCTTCTAACCGATGCTAAATAGGCAGTTAATGCCGAAATTTTAATATCAATTCAGTAATTTTTGCCGTTATATTTGTTCACTAACAATGTGACCTGGCGTAATAATGTGTTTGTGTCTTCACACAACATTGATTTTAGTGTCGTGGTCTCAGAGGCCAATATATTAGAAGATGCAAAAAAAAAAAGTTCTTTTCTTGCAAGCCTTGAGAAGTTGCGCTCGCGGTATATAACCAGGCCTGCCCAGCAGCAGCCTAGAGGTGGTGGTCATTGGCCGGTAGTTGCTGTGCACCTTCCTGTAGCCTACCACGTATCGTATCAGCAATTTCTTTCGGGACAGCTGCCTCAGACAAATGAGAACTTGAAAGTCACGAAGCATACGGGGCCGGGAAATTCTGGCAGCTGATCACGGAAAACAGCCCAATCACCAGGAATGCCTCGTTTGATGCGCTCCTCGCTCCGTCTTTGCCGGGAGAGATATTCAATACATCAAGGTAATCTGTGCTCAACTCTGCGCGAACATGCCGGAGTATTCTGTCGTGCCTGCAGGAAGGACGCCGTCCTGTCCCACTTGCGCCAAGGGGCGACCAACGCGGCGGCAGTCGCCGGGAGCTGATGATATGACGCACGAGAAGACAGATAGACTCCGCGAAATCTCCAGGGAAATCACGTTGCCCATTATGCACATAAGGGGCCAGTGAGGATTCAAGAGGTAAAATGCGTGCTACGGCCATCTCGAGCAGTCTCACTGCGTAAACACGTTAATACACACGCGGCCAACAAGGCCGCCGCTCTGAGAGACGTAGCTTTTTTTTTTCTTTTTTTTTTCGGTAGTCTCGATGGACGTCCGGTGTTTTGTGACTTGAACCTTTTGTAAATACTGCTCATCAAAGCAGCCAACACAGTATGAACGCGCTAGATTCTTTACTTGGCTCAGCACCCTTCCACCAACCAAGGAACGAAAAGGACTGGACGCAACTGCACCTTGACATTCTGAAGTTATGGTTTTGTGGCGAAACTCTCGCGTATTTTAATACTGTCAGTCAGTATATCCGAATATTTTTTCGAATATTTTAAGTTATGACTTGCAAATAACCAACGTTTTAACATTTATGCACTACAAGAAATCGCAAAGAACCCGAACCTATATAGAGTTCTGCTGTAAGCTTCGGTGCATTATCATACCGTATTATAACCAAAATACACCCCATGGAAAAAACTTTCACCAATTAAAATATCATAGATACGGTACGTTGTGCAGTCACTCCGTGCCACTGGTATTAAGAAACTTCGGAGGACAATAAGATTGCGAAATGTCTTCGATAAATCCACCATAAAATGAAAGCTGACGTTAATTTTATTGAATCCCGAACACCATATATAGTCTTGTAGGGTTAAAATTCTTGCGAAGTTAAGCAGACGCAAGCCAATCTTTTCCAAAACGAAAGGAATTCGCACATAATCTAATACTCACATTAAACTTATTCATAATCAGTATTTTCTAAAAAGCGCATGTTTTTTTTTGTTTTTTTTCCTCTTTTCAGCTGTAAGTTGATCATGGAAGCAATTTTTTTTTACATATCATGATTACACCGTAGCATGCAATATGACCGCAGGTCATACTCCGAACAGTGAGCACTTGTAATTCGCTGCTACTTTTTGTGAAACATGCACACCATTGCTTTTATATAACATACTTAACTGCTCGGTGTGAGCCCAGTACACAATTTAAAATCAATATTTCGCTATGCAATGAAACAACTGATCATTCCCATCGGTGATGGTAATAAGTATCTCGCAACATTCCGCAGTTGGCTCACAAACACAATGATGTCCAAGAAAGCTGAACTTCAAGCATATCGAAGCTGAATTAACCTTGCAAATTCCATCTCTGCTATCGATGCAAGCCAACTGATCAGTTACGATTGTTTCGGTGCAATATACTAATCACAGCGACGCTCGGAGTATGCAAAGTTTCGTGAAAGAAAAAAAAAATGTAACTGATCTGTAACCTCAAGGCTATTTTTTCTTGTTTGTCGGCAACTTATAATCAAAACTGTCCGCTTTCTCTCTCTCTCTCTCTCTCTCTCTCTCTCTCTCTCTCTCTCTCTCTCTCTCTCTCTCTCTCTCTCTCTCTATGTCTGTCTAACCTTTCCCTTTCCTTTCGGCTCTGCTAGCGTGCTGGAAGCCGCAGGCTGTCCGAATGATAGGTCGATCAGGCGTTATTGGTCATTTTTCTTTTGTATTTTTTGCTTACGTTTTCCTTCCTCTCCCCGTGCGTGTATCGACCAACGACGGGATTTCATTTCCAGTGACATTAACGACTGCGTGCCAATGCCACAGGGGGATTGATGACGAGATTGGTTTAGGGGCCCTGTAACCTCTCACACCTCCAGCATCATGTCGGTATTTAGCTGCTTAGTCAGATGTAGCGGCTGGATAGGCTTGTTTTGGCTTCTTCGGCTCGCTGACAGCCCAGAGATACAAGCTTACTCCGAGCCCAGGCGAGCTCTGGCGCCATTAATTTATACCGCAACGAGCCGATTGTGTTCGCTGTCTGCGGTGCTGCCACAGTATATATTTCGCATGCCGGCGCCCTTGCCGTTGACGACCCCTGGGCGCGCGAGAGAGAGAGCGGCGCGATATGCGCAATGCCGTGCGCGCAGGTACGCGATGTGGCGAGTCTTCGCAACGCTTCAGCCTTGAACTGGCCGCCTGGTGCCCATACCGCTGCCAGCTGCTCGCCTTCACGTTTCCTGCCCGTGGGTTCTGTGCGGGCGGCCTGCACACCTCAAAACAAAGGCACGAACGAAACGAAGTCAAGGAGCGATATGTGTTCGCGTACGTTCGCATACGAGTAACCGTCTCGGTGGAGATATAGTGAATTCAGCTCTTGGCGCGCGATCAGCCTCTGCAATTTCACACGCTTCTGCTTGCAACAAAGTTACAGAGCTGTCGTTCGATGCCGGCCATGCATGTTACCTCAGCGAGACAGATGCACGTTAAATATTTCAAGCCCTGTTCATGACACCGCCGTATATGTGCGGGTTGGTGTTCTGAACGGTTCGGTGCATGCGGGTTTTTTTTTCTTTTTTTTTTTTGCTCGGGTATTTTCAAGAGGTATGACTGCCGTGTTGAACGGTATGGACTGACGATTAGCTAGTCGGGTCACGGCGTCACCATAAAAAACAAAAATTAAAAAAGGCACCAATCAGGAGCACTCAATTATTGGGTCTAATATACGCCATGTGCTATCTCGGTGCGTTAATCTGCATATACATAAATTTAGGTTTGAATTCCTTAAGTATGGTTAATTCAGACCTGTTCTCGAATATTTATATGAACTCATTTTATGCTGCGTTAAGGTATACGTTAAGGTACATATGTTCTGGGATTTAATATGGAGTGAGATGGATCATCTTCCTTGTAGCACAGTATACTGCACAGTATACTCTTACAAAAAGTTATCATCCCCATAGCATGAATTGTTTGTGTAGTTAAACCTCATAAGTCTTCAAAAAAATAAAAAAGAAAAAAACTTCGCAAAGAAAGTAACTATTGCTGTTACTGTGACCAGTCGCAATCGTTACATTTTTCAAAATAATTTGAAAAATTGAAGTAACTTTAGCTTTCGTAACATTTGACTGCTGGTTTGATTACTTTTTCCTGACTTTTCACGAAGTAATTACTTACGTATTGTTGTATTGTAACTAGTTCCTTACTAATACAGCAGTGTCATCCCGCTAAATAATAGCCTCTCGATACACCACCATTCGCGTCTTAAATCTTTCAACACTCATTTGCGCATCCGAAACGGGTCAATCCTAGTAAATTTGGTAAAATGTTGTTCGGATGGAAACATATTATTGCTAATTCTTCGGCCTTGAAATCAGTCGGCAAATCGTCATGCCCGTGGAATCTGCTCGCCGATCACACCGAAAACAATTGACCTCGGTAACCTTTATTATGCCTTTAAACCACATTTTTAACGTGCCAAAGGTGCAATCCTTGCCAAATTTTTATTTAGAGCACACGAGAGTTTGCTCATGAGTTCCGTTGTGGGCTCTGATGATATCCGTGGAAGTCCTAATCTTCGCAGTGGGAGGAACAAATCAGGAGTGCGTGTTGTCGGGCTAGTTAAGTATGCGTGTTGTCGTGCACGTTGTTGGGCTAGTTAAATATGGAGGAACACATTTTCTCTTGCCTTCAAGGGACTCTGGGCATGACTAGCCACAGGGCATAGTGCAGAGGCAAATCATGTGGTCTCTAACATTTGACAAAGGTGTGCGCATTTAGTACATGTATTTAAAAAAAGCTATGACACGCTGTTACAGATCACGATATACTAGTCACCACAACATGGGATTCTTCGCCATCGTCAGAAAAATCAGAACATTTTTCTTTCAGGGAAAGGTGGCCCCACGGGTAGGAACGAACTTTTCCGTTATATGCGCTGGGGCAGGACGCCATACTCTCCGAGTCATCGGAGCAGATAACAAATATATGGCACAATGTATTATTCTTTTAAAACTCGCAAGGCACCTAGACGACCCACGAGGTCAACGCGCTTTCAGCCTCCTAGGCGCAGCAAGTGCACCTGAGTTCCAGTGGGTGTCTGAGGCCGGGTTTCCTCGTGGCGCACACGGGTGAATCACCCGCGGAATTCCCTAGACGCGGTAGCCAGACAAAAGCGTCGGAAGCGGCGGCGGCACAAGTCAAGCAGTCACTTCTGGTCGACCTACATTGGGCAGCAAGCAGCTTGGCGGCTGCGCGGGCGCTCAAAACGAAGCGACGCGAAAACGAAAAGCGCTCATGCAAAGCAACAGAAAGGGCGAGAAGGGTTCCTCACTGCCGGTGCGTGTCTGCGCAAGCGCGGCATGTACTACCTTCAAGAATCCGCACATCCCCCGCTGTGAGCGCCGAGCCCTCGCGGATGGCTGCGGCAGCCCTCATCTTTGGTTTTGTTAACGTGCAGTTCACATTCCAGCGACTCGTTCTTGCTTCCACTTCCCTTCGCGAGCCTCTCTCTCTCCCAGTTCCATCGTTCGTTAGAAACGTACGTCTGAGGCGCGAGAAGAAGTGCATATTAGCGGAACGTTGTTTAGACTTTTTTTTTTTTGTCTCACGCTCGCCTTGAATTCCCCGTGCAGCGCTCTCACTGTTTGCGCCGCCAACGCGGGCGCGAGTTATAGGGACAAAGATTTGTTTGCACTCTACATGTCCATGCATCGAGTCATGCCTACCAGGCATTTATCTGACTTGCATAGCGGCAGCAGTATGAGGTACTTTCGCGTGTAATTAAATGGTGTTGGTTTTGCGTTGATCACTGCAGCCTCGGCGATTAAAAGGGGCCGCAGCTCTTCTGCCTCACTTTTCATGATGCTTAGAATAAGTAAATATGATCAACAGTCAACTAATGTGCAAAAATCACCGCTACTCGTATGAGCACGCCTGTTCGGGGAGGTTATTTAGATGGCTAAGCACTCCCACTCAGCTCTCTGTCACTCCCCCCTCTTTTCTGTACGCCTGCAGTGGTGGTGGCAACCCTCGTCAGTCACAAGCCCGTGCACCGTCTTTTCTTATTTGTTCAATCACGAGACATTACTCTCTTTCAACTATAACTTAATTCGCGTTTAAGGCGCATATTGATGCGCATTATTGTGGCGCGTGCTGGACCTTGAATTGGAGACTAGAGCCCACACGTTTAGTTGCACTCTACTTTGCACAGGCAAAGACGAAAGGAGTTTGGCCACGACCATTGTTACCTGAACTAAGCTCTACTGCCGTTGCGAAAAACACATTTTTCTAAATTCTAACTTTGTGTGCTGAGAGTACATTCCTGCGGTGAGCCCTCCTCGTGCTTCATTTTGAATAGCAGACATCGGTTTGAATGTTCTGGCAGTAGTGAATAATGTTATTATGGACGAGTGAGTAGATTGGGTGTCACCGCCGCTCGCTTTGATGCGAGAACTTTGATGCGAGAATTCGGGAACATCGAAAAATTTTATGCGATCAAATACTAGTAACATGGTCAAAGCTTTGTATGTCGAAAAGATAACTATTCAACTTGTTTGTTGAATTTAAAAAAATATATATCCACCCAACCTTATGAAATAGCCTCAATTTGTTGAGTGGCGCATGTTATCTAGTAGGCCTGCACACACACACACACACACACACACACACACACACACACACACACACACACACACACACACACACACACACACACACACACACACACACACACACACACACACACACACACACACACACACACACACACACACACACACACACACACACACACACACACACACACACACACACACACACACACACACACACACACACACACACACACACACACACACACACACACACACACACACACACACACACACACACACACACACACACACACACACACACACACACACACACACACACACACACACACACACACACACACACACACACACACACACACACACACACACACACACACACACACACACACACACACACACACACACACACACACACACACACACACACACACACACACACACACACACACACACACACACACACACACACACACACACACACACACACACACACACACACACACACACACACACACACACACACACACACATATATAGACATGGTTTGCTTGCGACTAATGGGCCAGAGTTAATTTCAAACAGGATGTCATACAAGTTCCCGATTATCTATTTTATTCTAACAACAGTTTCGGACGGTGGGCCGTCCTCCTTCAGGGTAGAATGGTACTGCAATTCTACCCTGTGAAGAAGGATATATATATATATATATATATATATATATATATATATATATATATATATATATATATATATATATATATATATATATATATATATATAACCAAAGACGCGCATTCACTGCATTTGATGCAGATTTTTTTGAGAAATGATGGAATTTTTTTACCTCTCTCCGGAGAAACGTTACGTAAGTGCCTTGCAACTCGAAACTAGTTAACCGCTTCTCTAGCTTGTCTCGCAAGCAAGGATAAATAGAGCAGTCCGGAAACACGTCCATTCCGCTTTATTTGTTTTATTTTCGAAGAACGATGTTCCTCGTATGCTTTCGTGCATGTGTGTGTCCACACGTACGCCAAAACAACGTAAACTGAAATCACAAACTATATAGAAAAAAAAAAAAAGGACGCAACTGACACGACCACCCGTAGGCTCGCTGTTGTCACTCAAAATCCATGCGGCTCCAGAGTTCATCTTTTAAGCTCTTGGACAAGACGACGACAGGAAGAGAGCTGACCGAAGCGAAGGGAAAACATATAACACGAAAAGAGCGAAGCCAAAGGAGAACAGAAGCACTCGGGCGTCCATTTTGCGGGCTAAAGTTCAGCGTACGCATGTCGGAAGCGCAACAAGCTGACATGGTTACGTCGATGACGTCACACTGCGACACAACGGAATTCTTGCACGCGTCCCCAATGAGTCTTGTCGGCGGAAGCGCGACGCGCCAGATACGCTACTCAAGTTCGGGGGCGCGGGTTTTCCGTGTTTCGAGAGTGGACGAGTATGTCGTTCTCTCTTTTTCTTTTCTTTCTTTACTTAAAAATTTTTCCCACCGTCGTGTGACGTAGGAAGTGAAACGCATTCGTAATTAAAACTGGTCGCTGACAACCTTAGCCTACAGTAAGAGAGTGATGACATGCCGTTCTGTGAAATGCTTCATTTGAGAAAGTTCCTTGCGCTGAAAATCTGGGCAGAAGAAAGATCAAAGCGCAGCAACCGGTATGGGCGCTCCATGGTCATTTGTTATGCGTAACATATCCCGTCTCGATGACTGCTCGATGGCGATTTGGCTGCTGTGGGTCAGGTGATAATAGGAAAGACAGCAGGCATATGGTCGGGGATGTGGAAGCTAGCAACCGTGAAAACAAAGCTACTTCTTACATTGTGGAGGGAAATCTCCTTGAAGATCAGTAGGAAAACCTACTGAATTAGGCTATGACACTTACGGAAGTTTCTTTCTTTCCCGCAAGGATCACCCGGTAGAAAGAGGAAACCATCCCAGGAATGCAGACCCAAAAATATCTTCATGCGATAAGTTATGTGCGGCACCAATCACTTCAATTAGTGCCACACTGGAATAATTTTTTATGCTGCCTGTACATATTCCAGAGACGCTGCGGTATTAGTAAGAAACTAGATTGGGTGTTGGTCACCGGCATAGAAGTAGATGGCTTAAAAACATGGATTGAACAGAAGCAAGCTCAGGAAGAAATTAGAGGGCGCAGACAATAGCGAAGAAAGAAAAAGAACAAAGTACTACGGTGCAAAGATGCAAATATGCACGTTCCAAGCGAGGTGAGAAACGAAAAAAAGAAAAAAAAACTCTTATCAAACTGGTCTGGGCAAGATACGGTGTGATTCAGACTGGACTTAAAGGGTAAGATAGGACGTAGTAAACAAAGGAGGCAAGCTAGAAACAAAGTTCGGGAAATTAAAAGGAAGAATAGAATATCGAAGGGTAGTCACTGAGCAGATATGGCTTAAGAATTAAACTTGGTTTAGTTAGGAAACATCGCAGCATGTCGCATCAAATAGCGACACAGCACAGGACTCACATCGCAACACATTACGTTATGGCACATAACGTAAGGTGTCCCATGTCATAGCTGAGGTAGCACGCGAGGTCTACAAAACATCTATTTTAGAGGTAGGCCGGGTAAATGAGAATTTTGCTCAAAATAATCTCCTTGAAGCGGTCTCTCTACGCCAGGATTTAATCTATCCTGACGATAGATTAAAACTTCAGTTGTCGGGTCCTGTGCCTGCCCTCTTTAGGGCATCCTATAGATGATATAACTTTCGACGGGAAAGGGATCTAATTATGGCCAGTTTTGGCCTTGTAATGCATAATGGATAGAATTCGACTTCTCTTTATGTCCTCTGGGACATCTAATAGACATAGGTTTCTGCGGACAAAGCGCCTAGTTACGGTATGCTTTATAACCTCGGCGCTTTTCTCATGGGTAATAATCACCTATATCTCGCTGCTAACGAGTAGCACTGGCCCTCCAAATATCCGTGGCCTCCCCGGAGCACTCATGGGCTGTGTCATCTCCAGTTTCTGCATCATGTCTGATTCATCTTTTAACGCGATAACATTACGGGTTTCTGTCAATGAAAAAATCCGCCGTGAGCGGAAAATTACGTGCATGCCCCTCAAAGTTGGCCGTTGGGAGGTGACATGACCAGGCACTGACTGCATGGTCGGTGGGTGGTCACGAGACCACATTACATGGTCGAGCTGGCAGAAGCATGCAACTAAGACAGTTCCTGCAAAATGAGAATGGGAGATGGGAATAAAACTCAGGACTGTCATATCTTGTATAAGACACGCTGCTCCAAGGTCACGCTGGTACTTTTCCAGGCAGCATCGGCCCATTATAGGTACTATTTAGGCAATGCATTAGTCATATGCTGACCACCACAGTACCAATATAAGACCAATTTATTGTACTGCCTGTGTTCGTACGGCTTGGTTAAAGAGGGGCTTTGTTTATGTCCGGTGGTTTTTCATATTATGTATAGCCGCCTACACGACTGTATGCCAATGAGTACGTGTGGGGTAAAAGAGGCATACATTAAAGAATTAGTGATTAAGCGACCTAGCATCAAAGTGCGTGCACGCGACTGTAGGAAGGGCACACCAGATCTAAGCATATTCCGAATAAGATTTTAGCTGCTTCGCCTGCTCCTTTCGCTCCGTAGCACCAGTCAGTGCATCCAGTTCCCTTGTTCTTTGTGCCATACGTATGTGATCATTTGTCGAGCGCAATGCGAGATGTAGTTTTTATATAGTTTCTCTTCATTTACGTGGAACAATATTCGCCGCCAACATAAAGCTAGGTTTATTGGATTGTAGGGTTTAACGTTCCAAAGAGACCCAAGCTTTGACTGGGACCCCAGGGTAGAACGAGAGAAAGAAGATGGCTACGCAGTATGAAAGAGCACTAAACAAGGGCAGAGGTCCCAGGAGATTCAGTTCGCAAGCCGAGCCAATGTTTCGGCAAGTGGAGTTGTTTTCGTCTGGCTTTGACTGGGACTTAAGCCCAAGGCTCAGCAGTCCAGCGCCTCGACAATACTGAGCCACCATGGCGGGTCCCAACATGAAGTTTGCAACGTGCCGCAAGGTTATTCTGCCGTGCGAGGAAAAGCTTGATTCAGCAACACCACCTCCTTCGCCTGAGAAGACGAACGATTTATCGAGTATATCAATAATGGGTCCCAAAAACAGCAATGCTTTTTCCAAAATTACTTGCATTTGTAGAAAAAATGCCATTCTGTGGCACATTTGTAGCCGTTGTTCTGACGACGTCTGGAAGATGTCTTGCTGTAGCTCATGTTTATCCGTTTCTTAACGACGCCTCGAAGACTGATTCAACCCCTCCCCCCCTCCTAGCCCCTCCATTAGACGAACTATGTGACATGGTTTAGGACTGTGGAGACTTAGCGCCCCTGTATCCACGACCCTCAGAAGAACAAAAATATTCCACGGTTGCACTGTTTAGGTGCAGTATAATGGGAAAACATTTACACTTAATATTTTTATTTTCCTAAACATTTTATATTTTCTTATTTTAAATTTATTTTCATTCCTTTATCATTTTTTATTTTCTGTTCTTCTCAGGAGCTTTTATTTGTTTAATTCCCTCAGCGCTCTCCAGCGTCCTTGCGAGACAAGAACAATTATGGACACGTTCGCAGTTCCCCTTTTTGGAACTTTTTTCATACAATAAACTAAAATAAATGTCGGTCTAGGGTACTTAGTGCGCTCGGCTGGGACAGGGAAAGATGATGGTTCGATTCCTGGACTGGGCGCGATTTTGTTTTCTCAAATGTCAGTTTGTGCGAACACGTTCTGATAGGCTCTGGCGACACAATCTGGTGACGTCACTCATGAGAAAAGAGAGGTTTTCGCATTAAAGCAAAAATAAAAGAAGCATGCGGCACGAGGCCTCGAACGGCGCGAGGAGAGTCCTCATGACAAGAGGCGTGCGACAGCACTCTATGCTATCACCACTCGTTAAAAATAAATTAATAACCCTTGGATCCCCTGCGTAGGGCTTTACGAACTGCGCCATGTCCCGGATTTTTTTTTTTCTGACATGGTATTATTACACGTGGTTATGTACAGAAAAGGTTATGTACACAGGCTATTTACAAAGCACTCAGCCGTTGTTGAGCTGCACAACAGAAAACACAATTAAAAGGCAGGCAAAGATAAACACCGTGTCACCAGCGGAAACCAATCAGGTTGAAAGTCATTTTCATCATAAATGTCCTTCAGTTGCAGCATCATTCTGCTTAAATAGAGTCTAGGTGGAACAACAGATTCAGCGTTGCGATCCAACATGCTTGTCTTCCACAAGCTATGAAGTCCAATAAGGAAAAACATGTCATATGATTCGTAATCAGATTGTGTAACAGCAAGATACTGCACACTGTACTAATTTAAACAAAGTCTTTCTTTAGAGTTCTTTGCAGCACGTTCCAAAAGAGAATTGCGTCTTTGCAATCAATGAAACAGTGCTCAATTGTTTCAGGCGCATCGTACAGAAGGCAGTTTACAGAAGATACAAAAATATTTTTCCTATGGAGCCATGTGTTAACAGGTAGAGCTTCGGTATGTAATTTAAAGAAAAATGTTTTCGTGGAAGGAGAAATCTGCATTTTTCGCACCCTCTTTAACACATTATGACCCTTAGGACCAAAGTATAAAGAAAGATACAGTGGTGGCGGAAAAAGCATTGCTATCAATTCCTTGTATACTACCTTGTCCGTAACAGAATATAAGTACTCATTCGAGAATCGTACAGTCAAAAACATCACCGATGCAAAAACTTCCTGCATAAATCCTAGTATCTTTGGGCGATCAGTAAAATCTGAAGAATCCACTAAGTCGGGAAGCAGATTCATGAAATTAACTTGTAGGAATGCTCTAATAATCAGATGTGAACAATCACGAAAAAAGAAGAAACGGGCAACTAACTGCCTTACATACAGATGCACTAAGCCGAGCCCCGGATCGTGAAACGCTCTTCATAAGTCCCCTTGTCTATCGTGAGGATGATAGCGGGATTCAGCGAGAGACAGATACTGCGCCTTTCCTTTCCAGTAAAGGAATTATAGAAGGCCGATGAACTTTGATGCGTTCAATGAAATGCTGGTTGTGTTCAACAAGGGGCGTGCGATGTACCGTCACGACCAGAGCTTTTGGATCATACCAGTTGCAAAACTCCGCTTCAAAAAGTGACCGAATTGAATGCATTTTTCGGGTGTGTATGAATTTTCGCGCTATCTGGAAACGGTCAATACAAGCTTTCTGCTTTTGCCATCATTGCCTTTTGGAAATTAAGCTTTCTCTCTTCTTTTCCATACAGCTGTTATAATTAAGAATTTTTGCCACTGCAAGTATTCGACTAATTTTGTTTTCTATGATAGTTGTGCATTTATCAACAATCAGAAAGTTTGGAGTTTCGACGCAGTTTACTTTATTGGCCGCGCGTGCCGCCACCATTTGCAAACACCCGAATTTTGACCAATCAAACCCACCGTTTTTATATACATGAGCGTACCGCTCAGAAAACTTATAAGTGGAATCTTTGAGGTATCTAAGCATTACTTACGATGCTAGAATGGATTGGTACCCTCACATATCCAGACTAACGTTCAGAAAAGTGAGCTCAAATATGGTAGGCAGATAAGAATACGCAACATGAAATTGGAAATGCACCGAGAGTCAAGACACGCCACTATTTCTTTACAAAACCTATTTGAGGCCCATTCCGGAATGGGCTGCATCGTTTTTTCTGGTTCCTCCAAATAAAAATTGCATTCTTTGCTGCTATTAGAAAGGCATGCAATGCGCACTTGCCCAGGTTTCCCACAATCAGTCTCAACCATTGTTCTGTTCCCAGAGGCTCGTATTCCCAATTTCAACTCTTGTTTCCACCATTTAACTATAGGTCATTTCAGTCTACTGGTGAGCTGGTTACACCAATTTTTGTTTCCCACCCGGCCCTCTTTTTTTACTTATCATTGGCCAACGTTAAGCTTCTCTAAGGATGTTATCTCTCAAAAACGTTTAGCAAAAGTTGGCGTGGACTTCAATTCCATACATCAAACTGGTTACGCAGTGTCCGCTATGGATATCACTTTCGATTTCATTTTCCCGTATGACAGACTACTACCTTGTCTCCTCTCTGATGATCTAGAGAATTTGTTGCACCACAAGTCACCACTGCTGCATCTGGGACCGTCCAGGAGACAGCGATTGGAATTTTACAGCGTAAACTCTAAACTTCCGGTCGCTGTATCATGCTGCTCTATCGCTGCCACTGGGTAGGGGATACTGCCAGCGCTTCAGGTTCTTCGTGTCTGCCACTGTTCAGGATTTCTCCTCCGCCTTACCAAGGCGACCAGACGGCCGCCAAGGCCATCTCCACCTTGGCGAAACTGGACGCTGGAAATACCTTGCAATTGCTAACACGAGCTCATAAACAAGGAGAGAGAGACAATAGAGGGAGAACTACGTATTTCTAGTAATTCGCCCATATATCTGCGTTGGAGACACCTTAACCGTCGCTGCATTGGCTCCGCATCTAGCATGCCAAATGTCATTGCGAGGTCAAGCCTGCGGCGGTGTTCGGCTCAGCCGCATCTACCTCGTGGGATACCAGTGATTACCGAGTGAGCTGTACCTCAGCCATCTATCATGCTGCCTACATAGAACCCTCCACTGTACCTCACTCCCACTTCCAGACTGACTGCCCCAGACTGCATGGTGAACTACTAATTGTCCTCATATCTTGTGTTACTTTCATTTTCTTCTCAGTGTAATTCAGTCATTCAGAACTGCTTTTTTTTTTCTCCTAAGAGGCTTGGCCTGGTGCCGTTCACTTGATCTTCCAGGGACACATTTCGGAGGTCGTAATATGATACTTGCACTGTCGCGGTCTTTCCTCTTACAAGAACGCGCCTAATAACAGATGAGCACTTTTTCTACAGTTTCTTTCAATTCAGATAGTTGCTCTGAAGACGTCTTTTGTCCCTTTTTTTTTTTTCTGGTATGACACATTGCAACACATCATACTACATTTTGAAGAAGAAAGCGCGACTTGGACAAGGACGGAAGGAAGACATACACGGACAGGCGCTAACAAGTTCCTACAATCATACTACAGTCATTTGCAGAACCAGCGCAGAGTAAAAATGACAAGAACAATACTATGGACACAAGGGCCAAACCTGCAGCTTTTACACTCGAACGATGACCATAATTTCACAGGTTTCGTCAGAAGCACGCAACCAATAACGAGGCGAGGTAAACAGCGTTCGTCTTCAAACCAGTTATCTGTCTTTAGTTTTCTGATTTCTGTCTTTGTGTACTGAGCTGGTTCTGTTGCGAACGGAAGCACGCATGCAAGCACATACGCAAGGAGGATATTGTTACGGGGAAGATCCACAGTCCGATAGCAGTCCGAACAGCTAGCGTTGATGGCAGCTCAGACCTCACCGCCCTCAGCGTCGTCTTCTTTTGGCAGTCTGTCGCATTTAATAATCCTCTGCAGCATGACCAGCGAATACGCTAAGTAACACTACACCCCTCGGGAAAATCACAGTCCCGGTGCGTTCTACGTTAGCAAAATAGAACATGAATAATAGGGCTTGAGACGCGTGAAACATTCCCAAATTTCGGAGGGTGGCGCTGTGGACGAGAACTTCGAATGCACAGATTCAACTTCGTATGTGACGTCGGTCACGGGGCGCAAAACACGGTAAGGCCTGTGTTACGGGGCAAAAGTTTTTCGCACAACCTCACTCGATGGCACGGGAGCCACAGCAAGACGAGAGATCCAGGGGTGTAGTGGACATCACGGTGGCGACTGTCGTACCGGAAGTTTTGAGAGTCTTGGGATGCAGTGAGCCTGGTACGAGATATCCTGCGAACATCATGAGCGCGGGCGACGACATCACTGGCGTAAGTGGCGTCTGCCGCGGGTAGTGAGGTGTCAAAGGGCAGTAACGGGTGTCGGCCGAATAATAAATAAAATGGAGAGTATCTAGCGGTGGAATGGACAGATGAATTACAGGCGAATGTCACAAAGGGTAGATGAAAGTCCCAATCTCGGTGGTCGTCAGACACATACATGGACAGCATGTCTGTGAGTGTACGGTTGAGACGTTCCGTGAGGCCGTTGGTCTGGGGGTGAATCAGCGGCGGACGGAGCACGAACGAAGAATTTCGTCAACCAGTCGAGAGATGAACCAGCGGCCACAGTCAGTTAGTATAGTTCACGAGAGGCGCCATGATGAAGAATCACGTTTCCTAGAAGGAAATTAGCGACATCCGTGGTGGTTGCGATGGCTCAGGTAATAGCGTACCGCGTAGCGTAATCGGCGGTGACAGCGATCCATTTGTCCTCCGAGGTGGAAACTGGGAAGGGCCCAAGAAGGTCAACGCCAACACGGGAAATTGGGTCAGTCAGTATGGGAATTGGTTGCAAATGATCCTGAAGGCAAAATTGTTGGTTTCTTCCGACGCTGACACAGTTCACATGCGGCAACGTAGTGCTGGACGGATCGGTAGAGCCCCGGTCAGTAAAAACGTCGGCGCAGGCTGTCGTATATGTGCGGAAGGTATCCAGGTGGCCATCCGTACGAGCATCATGGAACTGTTCAAGTATGGTGGAGAGTAGATGTTAGGGAACGACAAGCAAAAGGACCCCGCCATCTGATATATTACGTCGGTATAGGATGTCCTCGTGGAGTACAAATAAGACGAAGAATGGATCAGGGCGGTCGGAGGTAAGGAGGAGGATAAGGGAATGTAACGAAGGATCCAAGCGCTGTTCGTCGGCAATGTTAGAAAAGGCCGAAACATACAAGGCACATGCGTCATCGTCAGAGTCGGTAGGACCAGGGGAGTCAACGGGATGACGGGACAAGCAGTCTGCATTTTGGTGAACCCGGCCGGACTTGTAAACGACAGGAAAGGTATATTCTTGCAATCGTAGCGCCCAGCGGCGCACACTTTGAGGGAGGAAAGGCAACACAAGGCGTGATAGCCTGTTATAAAAGTAAAAGGGCGGCCAAACAAACAAGGACGGAATTTTGTAATGGCCCAAGCAAGCGCCAGGCACTCTCGCTCTGTGATAGAATAATTGTGTTCGGACGTAGATAGGAGACGGCTGGCATACGCATTCACCTTTGTGCGGCGATGTAGCTGAGCTAGTATAGCTCCAATGCCACATGCATTGGTGAGGAGTTTAGTATTGACCGACGAACCAACAAAACACACACACACACACACACACACACACACACACACACACACACACACACACACACACACACACACACACACACACACACACACACACACACACACACACACACACACACACACACACACACACACACACACACACACACACACACACACACACACACACACACACACACACACACACACACACACACACACACACACACACACACACACACACACACACACACACACAGAGAATGAACCGATGAACCTGCGAACGAATTAACTATCGAAAAAACGAACGAAATGAATGTACGAAAGGACGGAGAGAGATCGCGCTAACAAACGGAAGCAGAACCAACAGCAGAACGGGCTGACAGACATACCACACGATCTAACCAGCGTTGAACCAACGGTGAACCAACAATGAACCAATGAACGAACCTGTGAGCCAACAACTGATGAATCAACGAAAGGACCAAACAACGAACTAGCAAAAGAATAAACAAATGAATGAACGAACCAAGCAGCCCACGAGTAAACCAACCAAACAGTCAACCGAACCAGTGGCAGTACCGCAAAGTCATTGATTGCTTTGTATACGCTTTATATTTACAAAGAGACATGCAAGACGACTTTTGGATTGAGTCACATTTGGTGCTGCGTTGTGTGAAGGCCTCTTATTTTTCAAGCTTCAACGGATCGACTTTTTATTGGAGCCGATTCTTGATTCGCGTGTCAAATTGCTAGAATTTTTTTTAGCCATGGCACTAACAGTAGTATATATGGCATATATAGTGTTTCCGGAATTTTCTAGGACTTAAATGACTATTACCTATCGCCAACTACATACAAATTTCTGATTGCACTAGGCGTCAGTCTGTAATAGCTAATTGGTTAATTATCTATTATGATTTAGTGAACCAACTAATTACGTATTCCCATGACTGACCCTTTTTCTGACGTCCATTACTACTGACATTATTTAAAAAGCCTATCTCTAAAATTAGCACATTATTTAAAAAGCCTATCTCTAAAATTAGCGGCGGGCTTCCCTGTGAAGGCCATACTTTTAAGTTAGGTGGGTTCCTGAGCCATGCTACGACCAGATGAGGGAAAAGGCCGTTTTATTATTTTTTTTTTTTTTCAGAACAAGAATACGCTGTAAAGTGAGGCATAGCAGTTGTATCAAATTAACTAGCCAGACTATGAATGCAGCGCCACACTACAATGCGGGTAATATTGCAAAAATTCCAAAAAGCAACAAATAAAATATCTGGAATAAATGGCGTGTGTATGCGCGCTAGTAGTATTTATGTCTCTACAAAAAAAAAAAAAAAAAAAAAAAAGGTAAACCTACACCCGTGTTTACAAAGGCATGACGAACAGGTGTGCGCACGTATATGGACCAGCATATGTTACTCCCCTGTCTGTGCTTACGCTTGTGTGTGTCCCGTGAGAACTGAGAATCAAACTAATCTGAATACAAGGTCTTCGACCAGTTTCCCTGACTCCTCACTTCCCCGCAGAACTCATATACCCTGACACCTCGCGCCCTCGTTTGGCGCTACCAGAAAGCGCGATAAGTAACCGGGAAGCTCAAGTTGCGCTAGAAAAATGCCGCACCTCTGGACCCGTGCCTGTGACACTGAAGCTATCATCGGAGCATCGGAACGCTACCCATGAGCTGTGGGAAATATCTACTACTTTGTCGACTTCTTTGTACACTGGTGTCGAAACATGTAGGGTTGTTCCCAGACTCCGGTATTTTGAAAACGTAAATGCCCAAAATTGTAACGGCAAATAACAAAAATATATTATTCGTGAAAACAAGTGAAAGAAAATAATGCTCACGAGGCCTGTTTTATAACAGTATGTGATTCCATTTGGCGACACTCTAATTTTAATTAAACTATGCACTCTGTTATTTCCTTTGGAAAATTATTTATATATAAGCAAGAAGAAATATTTATTGAGACAGGAACTTATGTTCAGCTCTTTCCTAGGTCAAAAAGCGGGGAGAGTGGATGCGTCCGGTTTATTGGGGTCACGCATAGAGCAGACCTTGGATGGTGCTCTGGAAAAGACGGATCCTTATCCTTGGTGTTTTCTTGGATGCTAGACAGTGCCATTCTCATTTCAATTTTTTTTTCCGAGTTACAGTCCTCTCCTGGATTTTATTGCAGAACGCACATCTGCGGCAGCAATGCGATCATTTTTTTTTTTTTTTTGCGTGAGTATGGGTCGACTTTCGTGGATTGATTTCATGTGGGTGTGTGTTTTGCGTTGTGTGTTGCGCAGACGGAACACGCAACCCCCCCCCCCCCCCCCCCCCCACACACACACATACACACACTTACCGATATCTGATCCAGTAAAACCTAGCTTTAACTGAAATAAAAGCCACCCTTTTTAAGCTAACAGAAAATGACCAAATGTTTCATGACATCAAAAACCGATTTCCGAAAACTGAGACTGTTATCAATACAGAAACAGGTTGACGATACCCAGGCGCAGTCTGAACAGCACACAAACCAGATTGCCTCAATTACAGCTAGGCTCGTCAATTCGGAAAATCAGCCGCGTATATCAAGCCTGGTGTTTTTGGCTACAAAGACAGCGAACAACAAACATGGGGTCAGTCAGGGTCGATTATCATTCAACTCTGCAACGATAAATTAGGCACGGCTATTGCTCCTATTGGCATTGAAAGAGTCCACAAGTTACGAAAGTTCAAGGCAGATCGCAAAAGGCCCATCATTATAAAATTTACGCATTTCGAGTGAAATAAAAACTACTGCCAAATGCCAAAATGTTAAAAGGTACAGATTATACCTTTCAGAAAACTACTGCCCAATCCCACTCAAGGACAGGAAGCATCTCGTGGAATTCTCCAAAGCTTAAGCTAAAAAAAAAAAAAAATATCCAAACTCCGATATGATAAACTAGCTAAACTATTGGGAAGAAATCGTATGCATTCGACTACCATATTCAAAAGGTAGCACAGCTACACCCTTTAAACCCGAGATAGTCTGTGCAAAATGCTACAGTGACACGCGCGCCGCAAAGCATCGAAAATACAATTCAAAGCTCTCTCATGCTCTCCTTTGGGAAGCCAGCTTCCCCGTTTCCTGCGCTGGCCCGACGGGCCACAGTAATGACGTACGTACCGCGAACGACGTCCATTGGTCCGTCTCGCTGACTGACGGGAGAAGGATGGGTGTCTACGCTCGCAGCGCGCTTTTCCCTCGCCACGGCCAGACTGAATCCAGCGGCGCGCGCTCCCTCGGCTGTTTTTTTTTTTTTTTTTTTTTTTTTTTTCGCGCTCGCGGAGTGCCCCGCCCAACCTCCTGCCAAACGCGGAGGAGGAAGGGGAATTTGTCTTGCGGAGGCTAGACGACCTCGGGCAGGAGAGTGAAAAACCTTTGCGAGGGAACGGAAGGAGAGAAGCATGACAGAATCGGGTGATTGCGGTGGCTGTAACTGCGTTATTAGTTACTCTTTTCAAAAACATTTTGCGGCCTTGCGTTCTAGGGGCGAAGTCTCACAGCCACCGGGGAAGAAAACATTTTCGACCGCAGGGTGGACAGTGGGCCTTTAAGGTGGCGGTCCCACTCCAGCGGTGAAGAGATGACATCTTTGGTGATATTCATACGTCTACTGTGCCTCACTCGTTTAGTTTATAAATGCGGTCTTAATATATTTGTAAAGCTTATTTTCTCTACTTTCTAATGGTGCATTTTGTCTATAAATAGCCGCAAAGATGTTTAAGCTGTAAAGAAAAACGCAAAGGTAAGAAACGGCTTTCCTGCTCTACTTGTCTCAAAATGCAAAATTGTGCGAAACTTTTGCACCTAGAGAAATACCGTTCGAGATGTTTAGAGATTTTATGTTAATGAACAAAGTTAAGCATTTTTATTAGTGTGAATTGCTTAGTTTATTAGCCACGCGCCTTTGAATAGTGCATGAAACAGGTAATTATATATACAATAACTTTCAAGATATGCATTCTGCTGCGGAGATTTTTGGCACAGTTGGAGGTCTTGCGGGGTTTGCTTTTTCCTGAAAATATCAGCTGTCTGCTTCAATTAGTGTAAACGTTATTTGTATTCAAAGTTAGCGTTTTTTTGTAAAATGGCTAAAAGAAAATGCTAAAGCGGCGCTGAGGTTTCGCGTGGAAAAATTTTACACTTCGCTGTCAGAGGATACGCATCGGTTTTGCTCTACGACTCTCGAGGAATGTGCACGGTCAGGGTGATTTCAGCTATTTTTTTTCGTGGCTCGCTTGAAGCGCGCGAGCTCTTCATGAAATTTTTAAAGCATGATTGAAATGCTCCCTGTCTTGATTTTTTTTTCTGTTAAAGTTTCGGGCTTTCCTTCCTTAATTCAAGTGGTAACAATTATCAACTACAAAGTGTACAAAAAAAATTACCGACGATTACGTTACTTCCTAATGCGAAATTTGAGCGCAGCAAATAAGCTGTTTCACCTTCTCGATAGATTGAGGCAAATCCGCCGCCACCGATCTGGCTCTCTGATTGCCACCGCACAGGGGTTGCATTGGAGGAGGAGCGAAGAAAGGAATTAAGTTCGAGCCAGCGCTTTGACAACCGGAGACTCGCAGGAAGAGGGGGGAGGGGGCGGCGTGTACACCCAGGGGCAAACGATGGGGGCAGAAGCGCGCGCAGCAAGCGGACAACGCGATAAAGGGAGGAGGGAAGAGATAGCAGCGACTGACTGATGCTGCTGACGCCGATAGTGAGTCAACCCCAGCTGCGGAGTTGGTTTCAGGGACAACGCCGCCGATGCCGACGCAAACAATATGATACCCTCGCTTCCGCAGCGCCAAGAACCAGGTCTAGCCGTGGGAAGGTGGTCACGTATTAGTCGACGTGCCGGGGCCTACGTGAAATAACCGGCGCGTCGGCAACTGAAGAGCACCCTATCCGCCACACAGGAACAGGGGGGGGGGACCCTCCCCTCCTCTTTCTGCATGGCGGCGATGGTGTTCTATGCAGTCACGTTATCTTGACTCTCTAGCGGCGTCAGCGGCATCCAGTGGTATCAGTCGGTCGCTGCTAGCGCTGGGGGGATGAAAGGGGGGCGGAGCTGGTTACGAGGCCGACGACGACGCCGACACGAAACCCAGGAACGGACGCCAAAGAGCTGCGCTCTAAAAGACAAATAATAATGGAATAGCAGAGCCACGTACGATAAATGTAATGAAATGTACGTGCAATAAGAATGTCATAGTTCAGAAAACTTAAGAGGGTGGCGCTACAAACACCTTGAATCTAAACCTGATTCTAAGGTCCCTCCTGAATCGAGGGGTATTTACGAGAGGGTATGATGTTTGTACAACGTTCTCACTCTGCCCTTTTCTCTCCATCGAGTGAGGGACGTAAACACTGGCGGGTCGGGTCGAGTGGTCGAGTCGAACTCCGATGCAGGGGTGGTTTGACTCGGCTCTACCCTGCCGCAAAAAGCATACATACGCGGTCGACTTGAGTGGGGGCACTTGCGACGGATTTGTCAAGGAAGGGGACATCCGAACAATGGATGGGGTATTGTTTGGTCTCCCACTCCGTGACGAATTGAGTTGACTTCCGCGCATGGACCTTTTTCCAATAGGACACCCTTCTTGCGGGTGTCAGGCGCGTTGCCAAGAGTTTGTACAATCTTCCAAACAGTAGTTGAGAGTAGGGCTGGTCTTGTCTAGCATGAGGAAGCTGGCGAACCTGGCCGCGTCTTCTCTGTTGAGGCAAGCTGCGGGAGGCGGGAGGGGGGGGGGGGGGGGGGCAAGTTGCGGTAGGCTTAGAAGATGCTAGCACTGCACGCAATTATTGTACAGCTTCTTGTGGAAAAAAAAAGGTATACGTGAGGCTTCCCTTATCTAAACTAAATGAAAGGGGATCTCTGAAGGTGCTCTTCAACTTTTCATATCACAATGATTGTCTAAAGTCAATATTTAGAAATTTAGAAGTTGTCTTACTTACTAATCAGTTAACTGCAAAATAAAAAAATACAACCAATTTGCTTGCTCAATCAAATACGAAGTGTGTGCACAGCGCTGCTTACACCTTTTACATTTTTCTATGCACTATACAGTTCGGTTTGCTTTCATTCTGCTCTGATAAGAAATGTTGTCAAACATATAATTCAGCTCTGTAAATTGTTTATTTAAATTATATTAAATTGCTTTACAGGGAATGAAAAGCACTTTTCCCGTGGACACCTGAACAATGACGTAAGGGAAAGGAGGAGGGTGGGAGTTAAAGCGGATAGAGAGAAAGAGGTGTTGAAGTGTAGTGCTTCGAGTTTTGACCACCTGGCGATCTGTAACGTGCACTGACATCGCACAGCACACAAAAATGGATAAAAAAGAAGTAAATTAATGTGACTTCAACGATGTGACGTCACGCAACCGGAAGTAGAGCAGAAAAATGGCTTAGGAAGGGATTGGCGCGCAATTTGAAAATACCAAACACTAAAATGGGTAAACAGAAGTGAATTAAGCCACTAGAAGCAACCAGAAACAACCAACAGCAGCATCCGTGCTTTCGCATTACTCCAATGCAGATTTTGCAGTGCTCTTTAATTTTTTGAGGGGTGTACGCGTAGCCCGTCGTGATTTCAGAAAAAACGAAGCAAAAAGTTCACGTGACAACTTGTATGGCGTAACTTAACACATGTTAAGCGCTTCAAACTCAATACGGCGTGTTGTAAATGCATGTCTCGGCCATTGCTGAGGGTTCATAGCAGCAAACATTTATAACATGCTATATTCGGTCAGAGTGGCACGTTGAAAAAAAACAACAACATTAAAATACTGAATGCCAGGTCTGGTCAAACTATGTATCTTTTGGTATTCTGCATGGGTCTTGATGCAGTTATATATGACCTTCCTGAATGAAGATGCACACGCGCAGTGCCACCTGGAAAAAAACAGTTGAGGAAACCTAGTTGCCCTTGGATCTAATCAAACTTCAGCACAGATAATTTGAATTTTATTCTGCCTTCTTTTGCAGGAAGAGCCCAGCCTGCTTTGTCCAGCTTAGACCTGCAAGACCAGCAACGGCTGAACAAGCAAGAGCACAAGATAGTAGCGGCTCCCGGCTCGAGGAGGTTGCCCGCAGAGGACTCACCAGTTCCCAGATATTGGGTTTCAATAAATACCTTTTCCTCCTCCACCTCGCCAGGGGAAGAGATGTTACGGCCAAATATATTTTTTTATTCAAGTCGATTCTTCGTATTCCATCTGGCCTGCCTTTTACCATGCCATTGTCTATTGCATGCAGTTTTAAGATTTTTTAGTGTTTATGAAATTTTTTACAATAAAGCCTAAAAATAATCGTAAAAGCTGTTTCTACAATTATGCATACTGATATGCTTATGCACTTTGCATGTTTGCATAGACAGTGTGTTTGTGCAAAGCTCAGCTAGCACATGTCCCTCTGAAATTTTAATTGCACACTGGGTGTTCAGTGCTTTGCCGTGTTAATGAAAGTAAAACAGAAAACAGGAAACTTAAACACCTGTTGCATATTCTGCTGCCTGCTTTACTCGTTTACGGCAAAGGAATTGAACACTAGTATGTGCCTGAACTTTTCATGACACGTGCTTGCCGAGCTTTACACGAATGCTATTGGCAAGTTTTTACACTAATAGGGGACCCTGCGAGCAAGTTCCGGGAAACGTCCGAATGTGCACCTCGGGTTCTCCGTCGGAAGTTCGTGGGATGTGATCTCGTACATCAATGATCGTACATCAATGACCGTCTGGGTTTCTTCGCTATGCATGGACTACTGCGAGCGAGCTCTGCTTCCCTGGTTGCATGAGCATTTTTTTTTTTTTTTTGCAGCATGTTGGCGTGCATTTACGCAGTGCACTTGGTGTTCTTAACAGCACTAATGCTCCTCTGGTTTCCCAGGGCAAAGTGATAGAAGATAAAGTGCAAAACAATTTCCGTTGACCAAAAAGACTCCGGCCATCGGTGCCTTTGTTCTGGTGTACACATTCTCCACCAAAAAATTTCAATTGTGGAAAGTGGTGGGGACCGCGTGCTCATATGAGCTGTGCGGAGAGGCCAATCAAAACCTGTGCTCCCGATAAAGTTGACGTTTTCCTATTTTACAGCAGCTCTTATCGGCTTCACGGCCTGCCTGTCTTGTATGACATGGCACCTGAAAGGCCCATTCCTATAGGCTCCAAGGTCACGCGGGACAGGGAGTTAAGACTTGGGAGCATAGTCCAGACAAGTATCCGGTTAGCGTACGTACGTGGGTCATGTGCTGTGCGCACAGTGCGAGTTTTTAAGGATCCTGCAACTCACATGGGCGGCACATAAACACCAGCTTCTTTATTATTATGTAGTGGCAAGTAATAAACCCGCTGGCATGCAGTAGTTGCTAGCACATTTGACATGCATGCCGCGATGTATTATAGCCAAGCTTGACAGCAAGCCCCTTTTTTTTTCTTCACAGCCTCGCATGCTCAGCGATATAGGTGCTTGGCTGCTGAACGCAAGGACGCGGGATCGAAGCCATGCCACGGAGATTGCAAAAAGCGAGGCATCCGGCGACTGTGCGACATTAATGCACGTTAGAGAACCCAGGCAGTTGAAATTTCTAGAGCCCTTTAGTATATTGTCCCTCTTAGCCTGAACTGTTTTGAACGAACTCTGTTTACTAACCCCATAAACTGAACCAAACGAAACCAAGTTCTCTGCCATTTGTAATGTATATATGTAATGTATGCATGCATGTGCGTGTGTATGTGCTATGCATAAACACACATAAATCTAGGCAGCTCGATCGTGCTGCTAATTCCTCTGTTGCTGAGACATTTGAACACTAACCATGTGTTTGCTTTGTTCCTTCACGATGAGTACAACGTTAGCTTCAGTGGGTGCTCCCAGTAGCCTGCGTCAGCTTGCCGCAGCTCCACAAGCCGCGGCAGCCGTGCTCATGGCGGAGTCGACAAAGATTCACACACAAGAAACAGGGTCATGAAGAACATCTATAAATATCTCCTTTATTACCTCGAGAGTCGAGTGAATCGAGGTGCTCACACGCCTTCATCAGAGTTTATTGCATCAAATAGCGGCGCTGTATGAGTGTTCATTTCCCCCCCCCCCCTTTTTTTTTTCTCCTTTCAAAGTTCCCGATATAAGTACAATCCACCAAATCTCACTCTTTTACACCACGCTCGATACGGGTTTTAAATACTGCGTATATAATGTTTAATGCGCTTTCCTTCTCCGCGTTATACACACAATACGGGAACAACAAGTGGCAAAAAAGTGACAGAGAAAAACCAAGAGAAAGAGTGCATCAACGGCAGAACAGTACAGCTACTATGTATACACGATATATCTGGTGCAAACGAACGCAGGCGGGCTCCGTTACGATCACCGCGCAGGTCTATGTTAAGACTAGTGGCGTCTGCTTCCTGAGTATAACGAGAGACACTTCTATCATGCAGACGACGAGAAAGAAATGAAACAGCAAATAAATAACAATAGAAAACGTCCACTGGCTGGCGTGTCACGCACACACACACAGTCACACACATCTCCGCTGTACAATGAGTAAAACAAGTTCGACAAAAACGAACGAACCCATGTGTTTGCTGTTTGTTTATTTCCTCTCCCCCTTTCCGGTTTTACACACTATGGTTGCTTCTTTTTTTTTTTTTTGCATAAATGAGACCTTGGCATCGACGCGCCGACTTTGGCAGACAACTCAGGGCGTCGTCATCTTATTCTCTCCTGTCCCCGAGCCCCGACAGCGATCGACGGCCAACACACACCGCATATGGTATTACGCCAGCGCGAAGACTGTTGCAGGTAAAAAAATGCAACGCCGACCACCGGCAGTCTAGCGCAGGTGCGTTAACATGGCGTTACGCTAAAGCATTGGCGACTCTCGAAAAGTTACCTACAGCAGCGATCACGGCACGGCACAGGAGCCACAAAGCTATGAGTGCTAAAAAGAAGCACACATATATTAAGCAATTGCCTCAAAGTTTGGGGCTCTGCCTACAGGGTGCGACGTGTGGTGCATCACAACTCTACACCACTCAGTAACTGACCCATGCTCAACAACCTCAAACCCTTTTTAATCTCTCTTACAACTGTACCTTCCTGTATGTACTGATCACACACAGCTCTTTCACAGCTGTGCTTATGTCACGGTTGCAATTCTGTTGACGCAATAACATAAACCAGTGAGTTAGCACAAAACACGCTGGTTACATGCATTTCAATATAACACTGCACGTGTGCTGTTCTCTTATCACATCAACGAATGGTGCAGGGGGCACACTGCATGCTTTCAAGCCTGCTCTCCCAAGACAATGCCTTTACCACAAGTCTGTAAGGCTTGAGATAGGGTGCGTATTCTGAGTTTGCATCGTTTTCAGAGGTGCCTTTTCTCCTTGTCCCTCCCTCATCGGACTGGCGGAAAGGCAGAAACCGGAAGTGGTGGCAACCAGATCCGGTTCCGCTGTATCCACCAATCAGATGATTCGAGGTCAGGTTGAAAATTACACTTCTGAATGTGACGAAAAGTCTGAACACGGACCCTGGACATGCTATTATAAACGACCACGCATTGAATAACATCGCATTTCGAGCTGACCCAGGAAGGACAAGCAGAACAGCAAACAGAGAAGAGGCTAAAGTATCTGGCTCATCAAAGAGGCATTTTCATGGCACAGAGCTGAGAACTGTGCAACGCCAGGTCAACGCCTGCGATGAACACCACTGCGCTGGTAGCTGCTTGCCAAAATGATGGCCGTCTATGTCAGGAGAGAGGCGTGGACCGCGAATCGCTGCCGGGGCGCGCGCACGCGCGATCAAGCAAGCACAAGCACACTCGACGAGATATGTGAGCAAACTGTGAAAAAAGTGCATGATATGTTTTTTTTTTAGTGGGTGTAGAGAGTACACATATATAGATACATATCTATATCTATACACAGCGTCGCGTTTGCTTCGCCGCCCCTCGTCACACATATTTTTTCTCTCGCTCCCCCACCGAAAAGAAAAAAGAAACAGTCATACACGGTAGTGATTGTTTGAACAAACTTTCCGCCTCTTGAGCACTGTTTTTTTGCTTTTGCATGCGCGCTTCCCTCTTCTTTTTTTTACAAAAATAAGAACGCAACAACAGAGTACGATCTAATAATGTACATGCAAGCGGTACAAGCCAGGCTACAAAAAGATCTTTTTCTCTCTAGATTTCGCGCGCCCACTGACGCAGGAAAGAAAGGCTTCGTCCTCATATTGCACTGTCCTGCTTGCTTACGTGCCTCCGCCATTCTTTTCGGCGTTTCCAGCTTACTGCATGGGTGCGCACGAAGGTGGCGAGAACAATTTGAAGAGGTGTGCCGCCCCCTCCTCTCCACTCATCACACGTCATCAACAAAAATAAACTCAACTGACAATGCGCAAATACTTTTTCTTTATGCGGCTTCTCTCGCCATAAAGTCACGCGAATGAGGGGGGGGCAACAGCTTTGGCTTTAAACGAGATCTGTACAAGTGTGTATGCGACCCTGTGACTCGACTCATGAGTGTTTTATTTCCCAGTCTCCACGACGAGACTGCGCCGCGTGCGAGTCTACGGCGTTTTGGTTTCTTTTTCATTTCTTAAAACAGTCGGGTAGTGCAAGGTGGTGGAAGGCGGGTCGTGGGTGGTGAGTACTGCACCTGCTGCGCAGGGTAAGGGGGCATCGCGCGAGCATGAGACATGATCTCTGGTTTCACTGCTGTGTAACACTTCTCGCTAGCATGCTCTCTTTTTAAGAAAGTGACATGAAGCTAGATGATCAGTGCGTTGGCTTCCTAAGATGCCAGTGACCATCCTTGCCTAATGACTAGCACTTTGACCTCAACTAATTGTCACGGCGCCGAAATCAATCAGTCCGGTGCATGCGCTGTCTGCTCGCAGACATAAAAGGAAACGGAATTCTTCCAGCTTTTTACTAGCAGCAACCACTCGAATGCCATGCAGCGGGAGGATGCAGGAGGGTAGCCAAGGAAAAGGCAATTGCCTATCATCTTCAGCGGTGCGTGCGTCGAACAGCCGAGAGGAAAGCTCGTGGACTGAGCGGTCGAGCATTTGGTGCTACATGGCATGGGCAATGCACTGAAAAGCAAAGGCCTTTGACAAGCAACAGGTGACACAGTCGCGCTTGCCGCTTCTATCACACATGGGCATTTCCTCGCACTTGCGTGGCTTTTTGTGCATGCGGTAGATAAAGCATGCACAAAATGAAAAAGCGTAATGACACACAGGCCGGTGCGTGGTAACACTACAAGTCATGACAAAGTGCAGCGTCAAGTGGGTGGGGGGGGGGCGCGACATTCCGAAGCCTCTCCATAATGAGAGAGGAAGGGAAAAAAAAGGCGCAGATACTCACACGCGTTCGTCACTGACTGTGGCACAATGTCAACAGATAAGCTTATGCAACACTACATGACAACAGCACTCACACACGACGCTCATAAGCACAGACACGTGTGTAAATCCACTGACTAGATATTCAAGGCCTCCGTCCCTGTCACGTACGGAATGCCTTTCCTGCGCTACAACCTTTTTCCGAACGTCGCATTTCCCGAGCGCATATCGACAGATTTACAAGAGCCGAGAAACTTTTTGGCCTTCACGTTGCTTCAACTACAATGTTAAATGCGACGTTCTGGAAAGAAAAATGCACTGTCATTCGACTCAAGAAAAATAAAACAAGTAAACGTAGGTAAAAAGCTAGCCTTTTCACTTGTGAGCCTACTGAACTATCATCGTAGCTCGTTGTGTGTATAAAAAAGAAGGGTTCTTCTTTGAGAGATTAGTCTGTGCCGCGCTGACAGTGAGCACATATACCCAGAATATGAAACACATTCATGGCAGCGAGCGCCACAACCAATTCAAGCACGCCCCTCCGTTTCCACTCAGCAATAAAGAATAATAATAATAATAATAATAATAATAATAATAATAATAAAAATGAAAATGTTTAATTGACGCTGCTTGAAAATAACAGATACGAAGGACAGAGTCCCAGTAAACTTGTTATCACAGAACGATTAAATATATGCGTAAAACTGCACACACACGGCAAAAAGACTGATGTGCACTGCGACAATGACAGACGTCAATCAGCTGGCGAGCACGTGTTTGAAAGATCGAAAGAAAACATAGCGAGAATTGGAAAATGATGGAACAATCAATGTTGAGCATTTAAGAGAGCTACTAAATACAACCTTAGCGCTTTTAGGCTTGCGAAAAAACTGCACCAAAGCAAGAGAAATGCACAGAAACAGCATGAGCACTCTAAATAAAAATATTGAAGTAAAGGCAGCCACTTTTGCCATGGCTGCTTGCAAAAGTATGGAATGCTTTCCCGCACTAAGTATGTGCACGTGGCAAAGACAGCTTTCCAAGAGGCCTTAGAAAAAAAGACTGGGTGCATTCCTTGTTCGCGTAAATGCCCATGTTAAATTGGCAGCTATGCGCCTGCATAATTCGGTGGTCTAGAAAACACCGCTGTGTCTACCTTCCCTCAGAAGCTACCAAACGCAGCTCGAACTGTACCTCCATGACCTGACCACAATCAAGCCATCCCGTTTTCCTTCGGTGCTATGTCTCAGCGACACTATCAGGCTAATCACGGCTACAACAACGCATTTACAAGGCTTGTTTGGAGCGCTTTCTCACTCTCCTACTTGCGCGGTTCACAGAACACAGCGGACATACGCATTTGACTGCTCTGTAGCACGGGCTTACCAAAATTCCACATGATTTGTAATCATGGACACGCCTCCACTACAGAAAGTAGCGCTACTATTGCTCTAGTGCTTGCTACACGGGGCAGAGAAAGCAGTTACTGCGCACACTTGAAAAACAAACAGCATACAATACCATGTGTTAAGTAACAAGAAGCCCAATCACAACTACAAGCAAATGAAAGCATCGTCCTATGTGTATTGCAAGTCTGTGCTGCATAGTATGTGATATGTTATTGACTGAGTGAGGGGAATAAATGAACACAAGAACATGACATATGCGCATCATAACAGACTTTAGCTCACTAAGGTTTCCTGCCTGAGATCAAAAAGTGTGTTAAAAGCCACGAATACTCTGTTTTATCACAAAACAGACAACGCAGGCGAGCCTCAAAAGACACGCAGTGCAAGAATGTAAAACGGTGCAGTTAACAATATTTCAGCATGGCTCAAACATCACACCATAGACTTACATATGTGGCAAGAAAAATGGTGTAGATAACCCAGCAGCAAGCATGTGGCAAGGACCCAAAGATTAGTCGGAGCAAGAAGAAAGTACCTCTTCAGCTAAAACATCTTGAAAGCATAAAAGACAGAAATACTTTGCCAGCGAACATACTATGAGATGTGACCGCTTTGAGCTTCTGAAAGCACCTCATCCGTGAGGAGTAGTGAACAATCTGCGCAAAACATTCTGTTGACGGAAGGGACATTAAGCGAGAAAAAGAAAAGCTGCACCAGTCATTAGATATGGCATATCGGCACGCAGGGCAACCTATGAATAATCTCTTGGCATTGTATGAGATCTACTTCTCTGCTATCTTGAAATGGCACATACAAATATGCCTGAAGACAACTAGACAGCAGAGCAAGTAAGTGCATTAGTCACTAAGTATAGCACTCGCCTGGCTCATTGGTTCTTTGAAACCTATGCTACCCTTCAGGGAGGTAGGGGTAAAATTACTCCGGAGCTGTTGCCATGACAAATCAGAAACGGGGACTAGAGTATTAACATTTTTTTTTTTCTTCTTCTTCTATGATTAGCATTTGCCTTGGAGGGGTCAGTATGACGTTGCTCTAGCACCATAAAAAACAAACCTACATATGGTCCTCATCTGTCGGTTTGAGTGCACGCTACAAATTTGGGGCTTGCATTATCTGCTGACACAACACACAACACAGGGATGTTTGGAGGTGGCCATTGCAAATGAAACGAGATGCTTTAAAAAAAGCAAGTGTCCAGCAATGCTAGTAGCCAGAAAAAGCGCCCACTTCAATTTTGATTTGTTCAACGCAAGACTTGCATCCCTGCTATCATAAAGTGTTAACCTAAAGAAACTGCCCAGACTTTACTTCCTGGGAGGTCTACTGACAATATACGTTGAGGAAACCTAGCAGAATAATAAAATCTAGTTATTAGCGGTTAATGCTAGCAATACGCACTAGGTGATCTTGGTTGTGAAAAGCTACTGCAGCATGCTGGAGCACGAAAAAGAAAAAAAAAAATAAACCACAGAATACAGCAATTTCACTTTCCCTTATTCTAAGGTCTGCTAAACCAAACATGTGGACTTAAAAAAGAAAATCACTCAAGTTTACGACATGCAAACCAGGTTTTGAATTCTACAGAACATGCTGCCCGGTCTTGTATCTCTCATTTTGTACATTTATGAAAGTGCATAGTTTGACTGTAGTGACGTTTCCTTTGTATACATATACTATCTCATATATATTTATATATATACTTCAAGTGTATAGAAAAATTTACACGATGAAGGGCATTTTACCGACCAACAAGGCCATCATAGACTGAGGAATTATGCCGGTATGAGAGTAAGGAGAAAGCAAAGACATGAAAGCCAACGTCATTCTGCACATGTTCCAAGGATATGCCTTTTGTTCGTTAAACATTGCCCACATGATGTCTTTTGGTTGCGGCGTCACGCTTTTATCGGCACAGTCAGGAGTACTTTGTGATAAGGCAGAAACTGCTGATGACTGCCTTTCTTGTCATCTTTGAGCTGCCAAGCAACATACAGTTACGTTCTGATATGTGCTTTTTAAATCACAAACTTATGATCCCTGTGCAACTTCAGAAGTTTTACACTATAAATAAATTCCATCATTTGAAAAAAACAAAAAACAAAAAAAAAAAAAACAAGGAAAGGTAAGTCTAACAAAGGTACTAACGATGTATTATGCTTGCCTGGTACATGGGAATAATTGTGTTTTTGCAATGTTGCTTGCGCCTTTACGAATTAAACACGATAAATAGCAAATTTTTGGGCATCGAGTTGACTGACACGTACACCAAAAGGGGTAAGAGATACAACCTGATACACAAATTACAAAGGGTTGCTGGAAAAGCTAGGTTGCTCTGCTTTGTGTACCTTGCACTCAGGACAATATCTAAGAGCTACACAAGAACAGAGGCACATTTTTCTTACATGTAGAGTCATATAATATACAGTCCAAGTTACTTCGTTATGATAAATGACTTTGTCTATGTTCTTGCTTGGCATTTAGCACTTGATATGTTTGGCTTTTAAACACCAATTTTTCGCTAATGTTTATAAAACAGAACAGATAATTTGTAGAATGCACATAGTGCCATTCGTGCTTCAAAGTTACAACCTCTTCAAAATACCAAAATGTACTGCGTGCAGTGTCCAAGATAATTACATCGCACGATAAAAAGCGGCAATACAAAAACCACAAGCTTCTGTATGCGCCCTGTGCTAAGAAAAATTGTGACCACTATTTCTCGAGAAACCAATACATATTGGTTAGCACAATCATGCAGATGTATCCTACAATGCCAGTGTAATTTATATGAAGTAAATATGCCAAGTTTTATAAATAAAAGATGTGGTATGTGATGTGAAGGAAAATGCCATATCATCTACGTTTTCCAACTCAAGAAAAGCTGGTGGGAAATATTAAAATTCCTATCAAAAGCCCTTACGCCATACTGTTAACATTCTACCCTCTACAGATACGATTTCGAATTTAACAACAGTAGGTGAAACAGCATTTACTAACATAAGTAACACAACCTACCCCCAATATATGAAGCTCAATGTTCTTATTTATCATCACTACATTAGCGCAATTTACAAAAAATTAAGAATGAATAACATATACAAATTACCATAATTAAAAAAAAAATCATGTTTTGATCATAATTAGAAAAACAGCTGACTATAAAGGTGCCTAACACTTGCCATTTATCTCATGAATAAAAAATGATGATCTAGTATTATAAAGAGATATTCTGCCATGACCATGTTGGGGAAAAAAATTATAACTTCTAGGTCAATTTGAAAATAAATGCGTAACAAAAATCCCTACAGCACTTTTAGGTGCCTGATATACACCAACAGCAATACTGAGACCAGCTTTATGTTTTAACAGCACTGTGAAGTGCTTTAAGACAAACTCTCCTTGAGTATTTTTTGTGCTTCCTAACCAAGGGTGCTGTTGGCACCAAATGATCTTACAAGTGTTCCTCCTCAAGTAGAGAGGAAGATTCTCGGGCTCTCTGCAACAACTGCTGATGCCAAAGAAGAAACCTTCAAAATGTTATTAGCAAAACCTAGGCATCAAAACCTAAACTGTAACAAATAAATACAAACACCTCTTTGTAAGAAGCAAACTACACATTATTCCTATCTGAGTGTAAAAGCTGCAGTATACATGAAAAGTTTGGCACCGAATGATGATCTAACTGTTTTTTTTTTATATAACCAGGCTGTCAGCACTGGTTTTATGTAATGGCAGCAGGAAAGTAGCAAAAATATTCTGGACAAATTATTCCCTGCTCGCAGAAATTTCCGAACCCATCACACTTGGCGTGTATGCGGCCAACACACAGTGACAATGCATTGCCGTGCTTCTCCATCGCCTGCCTGACACTTCAGGGCTTGCCTGTATGGTCACGTCTATGTGTAGATATATTTGTGTTGCACGAAACCCGTATCACATGCACACATAAAAAGAGAGAGAGAAAAAAAGAAACACATATACAACTCTTGTCCTTGGCCTCCATTCAGAGAGCAAAAACACCAGGAATAAATTAAAACTCACACAGTTGCGTGGCAAAAATACGAGATCGGTCTCTAGTGTTGCAGCTACAGTGCAGTGCTGGTTTGTCGAGAGAACAACGGTGCGCAAGGAGAGGTGTGTCGCACCTGCTACGTGCAGACGTGTACGCTCGGTGCAGCGAGTGACAAAAAGATGCTCGATAAGAAGAGGTGTCAAGCCATCGCGACACGCTGAGTTGAGCGCGTTTGCTCGCGTCTGTCGAAGAGGGGAACGGGAGGTTTAGGTTGGTGCGCGTGTGTGTACAAGCCTGGTTGCCATGAGATACGCATCTGCATGTCATCCACTTGTTTTGTGCGAGTGCTGGGGTCTGGCTCCTTAAGTAGCAGAAAGATAGGTGGTGGTGGTAACCTCTGGAGCTCCTCCAATGAGAGGCACAGAGAGAGATCAGCTGAGGAAGGAAAAGAAAAAAGAGAGCTCTCATTTAGAAATTCCCTGATTGGGCAAAGCCTGCCATGTTCTCCCCCGTTGTTACAGTGACTTCAGACATGAAATGAAGCAACTCAAATACCAAAGTCTTGTTGACCCAGCATTTATGCGGCTTCCAGTAGGTTGGCGATCAATTAACACACATCACACTAAATGCATAGAAAACACGTCTGGAGACGCAGGTAACATACTGCAGATACAAGCGTAAATAACTTCAGCCAGTTGTTGTGACAGCCAACTTTTGTCAATATTAGTTGATAAGGAGCTCGTTTTCTGGACAAGAACTCAGCGATGATCCAAAATTTTTTTTTCCGCTCACTTACCCTCACGTGCCCATGCATAAACACACCCAAGCATAAATGCATACAGTGTCTGCATTATAGGGTTCAGCTGAGCACCAATGATGGCCATGTATAAATACACATCTCTGTCTGGTCCCTTGTATCTCTATGCCATATTTAGGTCATGATATTACAGGCAACTACAAACATTCCAGAAGCCTTGATATAATAAAAAATATGCAGGCCATAACTGCTGAGACTTAGGCATTGATATTAGTTGCTTGGAATATTTGGTTCTTCCTCTTGGTCACTTTCATAACCCTATCAAGGCCACATATCTTGGTCTGGCCACTGCCTCTTTTTTTCCTACATCTATACTTCTTCATTACTTCACTGCGTTCCATCTTGGGTGCCAGTCAACTGCTAACTCTTCGTTCATCTCATCATTTGCTCTGCCAAAGGATCACTACACAAAGACAGGCACATGGAGACTAATTTTGAAAATTGCTTGGATTTAACTGCACGCTAAGTAACATCAACAAATGAAATGCTTACTTCAGTGGAGCGACGGCCATGTTCTTCCAGAGCAAAGGTAGCTGAGCATTTTGAATGCTGCGGGACAGAAAAAGAGAAAGAACCATTTTGTATTCATTTGTGCGCTTGTCTGCACCCAGACAGTGAGCTTTACCAATGAGATAAAAAAAAAAAAAAGGGCCTGAAACATGAGAACCACAGTACAATGAAAAGAGAACAATGAGCAGCAAACAGTAGCTCACCATTTGAATATGCATCACCACACTTTCCATCCCTTGCCAACTCTCATCATTAACAGCAACTGATTTATGAAGGCTAAAATGAAAAAAAAAAAAAAAAAAAAAGAAACCCTTATCACAGCTGGATTTTAATTTTAGCTCATTGGAATGGCGCCCACTTGACACACACCCTCAGAAGTGCATATCCTGGGAAGTCACGGAGTCGTAGGTCCAGCAACCATGGAAGATCTTCAGCCATGGCCTTACAGAAATCTGTTTCTCTTAAGGCTGTGTGAACAGTACTTTTTGAAACCAAATCAGATACGAATAGCATAACTAAAAACCAAATAGGGTACTTAGTGAGCCAAATGGAATATGAATAAAATATTTGTACCAATAGCCATACTTGTAAAAATATTCACACTAATTGAAACAATTGTGTGAAATATTAAAGCCCCAGTGGTGACCCTACTTTACAGTGCTAGAAATTAAAAGCTCTAACTTCCGTAAGACACAACCTATATCTTCATTAAAATACCGCCCTCAAAATAAAACAGAGCACATGAACGAACAAAATTTCATTTCACAGCACACACTGCAAGCAGATGTGCAAGCTTTGGTGCATGTGGGAAGCCCACATGTTCAGCTTAACACTCTTGGTGTTCGCTTCATCAGCAGCCCAGACGAAAGAGAGCAATTTTTCCATGGGTCCGTGCTCAGTTTTATTTTGGGGCACTAATACATTAGCTCTCTGACAGTTGAGCTATATGTGGAGGAAAATTGCTCTTTGCCGTTGATGGCAAAAATAAGTAAACTTGAGCCACACCTCACAATACAAGAGAGAAATGGCGAGCATTATTCATACCTTGAAACTGTTATTTGAAAAGTCTAGAAAAAGAAATGATCTAATTTGTAATTTTGAACCTACATTACTTGATCCATTCGAATAATCAAACAGGAGGATATCTGACTCACTACTCGAAATTTTCTAATATTTGTCGGCCCATAGTTTTTTGGTTACTTCCGGGAACATGTTCCGTCACCGAGTAAGCACATACAATTAAAATCGCACTGTTTTCTACCTCTTGGGAGGCTTCCAAAAAGGCAAGTTAGCACAAGCACATTTCAAAAACCAATCCTTAGCACTCGCAACAGTGTTGCCCGCACATGGGAACACCCGCTGGAGATACAAGGCATCCAGTTTGCCCATGCGCCTCTAAAACATTACAGTATTTCGAGTATGCGACATCCTTCAGCACACGGAATTACGCAACAGATCTTTCAACCTAGATACTGCAGAAGCATCCCAGAAAAATTTACTACGCTTATGCAGTGCTGTTTAAAATGCAAAATTCAGTATCAAGCAGTGGGAATGTTCGTGAGGATACGTCCTATTCATGGACAACTGCTGTAGCATGACGTCGCCACCTTATCCCTGAGAAGTGCCACCAGAGGTTGGTGGCCCTCCTGTTTTGGTTTTTACTCTTGTCCGTGAATAAAATTTTACACGTGTTTCTGGGGGCGTCGTATGCCCGTACAGCTCTTGCTGTGCTTATTACTTTCCAGTTATATAAGGCAGCCCCAAACTATACCATGCAAAATACATGTGACACAGTTCACACTTCAAATTCCAGGAATTCCATTAGCCTTATGTTGAAAAAAAAATGTGGAAATCTGCAATGACTGCTTTATGTCGATAAAGTGCAGAAAACATGGACCGACAGTACACGGACAAGCGCTTTATGTTTGCTATGAATAATCGACTAGCCCCTGTCCACACTATTCCTTTAAGTAATTGAGGAGGAAAATGCAGGCACCATTTAGAAATATAAACCTAATACTGGGACACAGTCTTCAACTTAAGACAAACTAGATGCACTGCATCAAATGCCTGACCCTATCAACTGCTCGGTCTTAGTGCAACTTGATTTGCAGGTAGTTTGTACATAGAAATCAATATTTTCTGCTTTTATTCCCAGGTCTTCACACAAACATCCTAGCAGTTTGCGTTAACTGATTGGGCAAGATAACCATGGCCCAAGATTTTTACCAGCTGCTGTCATGATGCAGCCCCAGAAGACAGCAAGCTCCAATCCGAGGCACGTGCCACAGAGTGTGAAGCAAAGAAATGATGACATTGTACACGCTGTGATATTAGAGCATCTTTAATAATATGCTTCGGAAAATGATTATTCTACAATGGAAGGGTATGGTTTTCTTTGCCACCTTTTTTGGTGTTTTCATACGTCGAGTTCATGATCGGTGCAAATGTACTACAAGGATTGAGGCATACTTATAGTATCATCTCTGGTCCTAATGACAACAATGAGAACAAAAATAAACAAAGAGCAGAGGAAACAGAGAAGGCTCAAGATGTACAGCTACACTACATCAAGCTGCCTGCGACATACACCTGAAAAGCCCATCTGTGGTTTCATGCATTTCATTTGTTTTGTTTTTTTAAATGTAATCTTGCCACTCTGCAACAGGGCCTGAAAAACATGAAACACATGCTCATTATGAGCACATTATGCTTAATTTTAGGGGTGCGGGAATATTAGAAATTTCGAATACGAATCAAACATGTTTGTTATTCAATTTGCATTCATATTCGAAACACTGTGTAGCGAAGCATCCTCAAAACGTTACCGGACCGTCTTGTGAAGAAGGAACCTTCTCCTTTGTTAAGAAAGCCTTCCCCACAGAGTGTCTAAACTGATGCACTAGACAGAACAGGGCAAAAACATTGTTCTCACTTGGGTTTCATCTCAAACGTAGAAAACCATCATGCAGATGTTGAGATAAAACTACTGCGATGCAAAACGGTTTTCGGCAGTTTTTTTCAAGCCCATTCGATAATTCAAGCTATTGGTTAATTCGGACATTTTTTTCTGCTCCCTTGAAGGGCAAATTAATGAGTTTATTTATTCAGCAGCAATATGGAAGTTCCCCCTTGTTTCATGCAGGCCAGTTTGATACGGCTAAAACAAAACAAAAAACGCACACACCATTCTATAAGAAATGTACACTGAATTTCTGAGTAGGGTATACACTTCGGTGCAATTCTAGTTTCATTTTATTTACAAATAATATGTGAATTTTGAAATAAACAAGATGAACAATGTTTGCGATTTTCAATTTTTCATTCTTTTTTCAATGATCAGAAATTCGAAAGCATTTTGCCGTTATATTTGTATTCGAGGATTTCAATATTTGCGCACCCCTAGCTAATTTCTCAGCAACTGTGGAGAAATGTTAAAGAAAAATAAAAGTGAGAAGTAAGAAAGACACCTGCCAGACAAGAAAATTTGTCTTTTGTAAAGCAATGTCAAAAGGAACGGAACTAAAATGAGACGCGTGTGAGTGGTGCCAGAATATTCGTAAGCAAAAGTGACTTGATATAGAAGGCAATGATGCGAGAGCCCCTGAGGCTTTAAAAAAGGCAGGACAAGGACCACACTGCGTGAGTGGCCTTGTGCAGTGCATAACGCATATGCCAAGCAAATAAATATTGCACACACAGCATCTAAGCTGCCTGTTGGCTCTTACGCAGTCCACTCAACAACAGTGAGCACAGACGACCACCACAAGGCTTGTCAAGTCAATGTCACAAACAGCTTCTCGGGAAGATATGTTTTGCTGCATACAGTGATCATTTCACACGCCTACAGATTTACAAAACACTCAATTGACCGACCACATCACAAGTGAGCCACTTCCAGCCCAAATTCTGGAGAGGTGAGTTGTACAGACAGCACTTGAAGAGCAGTATGTGTTGCAGCTGCAACATACAGCGAGGTGGCCTCAAAATGCTCGAGAAATGTGCATCGAGGAACTGCTAGTGTATATGCTCTGACCAGTCCACATGCAAAAACTGAAGGTATGCAGTCTTCTTTTTTTTTTCTAGAAACGTTATTGTATATCAAATTTTAACTGAATCCCTCTTACTGTAACACTGTCATTGTGCCTCTTCATGGAATGATGAAAAGACTTGCACTTGAGTTCAGCCAACAGGAAATTCATGGTTTATATGGTACTGAGGAAAATGAAGACACTAGGAGATCTAAGTGTTGCATATAAGCTTGTGGGCTTTGTTTGCAAGTTGTAACTGCCAGCTCTAATAAAGCCTACAACTTAACCAACCCATAAACTAAGTGAACTCAGCGAAGAGTGACAATTTGTGCAAACACAAGTTTAAAAGGAAAAGATAAAAGCAAGCTAGAAGCTTCAGATGTAGTTCGCCACAGTACAAGTTTTGATTCCGTGAATCACTATGCCATCCTGCCGTAAGTCCAAGCCAGTACATATGAAAACCTTTATGACATCAGTAAGAAACAAGGCTTCTAAGACTGCTCGAAGTGACTCTCAAACAGAAATACTGAAAACGCTTCCCTTCCATCTTTGATAGGTTGTACCTAGTGTACAGAAAATGAAAATGGGACGAAGATAGGAGAGAGAGCCGGGACAAAAGAAAAGAGAGAGTGATGCATGCTATGTACACAATAATTATAAGGATAATAAAAGGACAGAATAGAGCTCCTCCAACGGCATGAAATACTACTCACATCAGAGTGTTGGGCAATTACCCTGATTTGCAATATCAAGACACAGTTAGGAGGACGCTGCACAAAAGATTCAACCGTACAGAGACATCGTCCACAGATGAGTGTGTAGGTTAGCTTAACACACCGAGATATCCGAGGCATGTGACTTAGAACATGGATATTATTACAGCTCTTGAACAGACTATGATACAACAAAGTTCCTCTTCTCCAGATATCAACAACAAGAATAAGACCAACACCTGCCACTAAAAAAAAAAAATGTTCATAAAAATGCACAACTCTGCTGCACTGAAAACTAGCACATGCATTTCGTGCCTAGAGGTCATATTAGGCCGAAAATAAAATCTGGACTAGCTAACACTTGTACCTCAAGAATAAAATAAAAAGGAAATCATCCCAGGTTTAACTTGATTGCCTCCTGCATCACACTGCTGGCAAAAAGAAAAAGAAGAGAGAGAGAGAGAGAAAAATATGTTGAAAATCTGTGGGTTCTCTGTTCCTGGCCATCATGTTTGCCACTTTTCTACAGCTGTGCGGCCACCAGAGATAATGCCTTGTCTCCAAAAACCATGCTGCTGATATGTCTACAGCACTGAATGCAAGTGCCCCAAAAGATCATCTACTTCAGAGTCATCTAACTGCAGCTACGTCACTATGTTGGTGGTCATAGTACAGTGTTTTGTCCCGTAAGCTTCGAGAATAAAGAATGGCACAATATATATGTATATATATATGTCTGGACATTCCCGAGTCCATGAGTGAAAAAAAAAAAAGAAAGAAAATGTCGAGCAAACAAAAATGCTAATGCCTTTTCTGGTTCAAACTATGGCAGCTGGTGCCACTGAGTCATTATTTTTCTTCATGGCAGCAAGAAAAATATAAAAAGAAAAAGATACATACTAAAACAAAAAAAAAAAAGGGTTAAAAGCACTAACCAGTCACGCAAATACATAGCAAAAGGAAAGCTTAAGCTGCAGGCAAATGCATTTTGCTTTCGTGCCTCAGTATAGGCTGGTCGCACAAGGACTACAATCAGCATAGTGTCATCATCCTCAACACCAGAATAAAAAGATCTTTGGTGAACAACAACAACATAAGAAACAAGCAATACTGAAATAATAAGAAAAATGCCACAGCCATTGCACGAGGAAAAACGACACCCTCTCCAGGCCACCTTCACGGAGGAGTCACCGGCCACCACACTTGTGCAGTGTGTATTCCCCACCAAAACACAACCACCACTCGCGACGGACTTCAAGCCAACAGTTCCCATCCACCACCAAGACAATATTTTCTTTTTGCCACACAGTCCTCTTGGCAACAATCTCTGTGCAAGCGTCAACAATGTATAATTCTCGTCGCATTGGTCACTCAGTATAGCACAGACAAAGTGACACCCCACTGCCAGGCCACTCAGTACTGCTTCACCCAACAGAAAACAAACAAACAAACAAACAAAAAAAAAAGGCTATGCTATGCATACTATGTTGATAAAAAAACACTATCTCCACCTTTGCCCTCATTTCTTTTGATGCAAACTCGCTCCCTTCTAATGCAACAACAGTGTTTTTCAGTTTCCCACACTATACTCCGTTTCATACATCAAGTGCAACACTGCCAAAGCTACAGCTCTTGTTTGCACTCTCCGTATCCGTGATAAAAAATAGTGCCTGCTCTTGACGAGAGGAAATAATAGTTATTTTGTCTGCAAGCTTAATACATCTTACATTTGCCATCAACTAAATAAAGAGCACCTTTTTTAGGGAGAAAGAATCAAATTTGGTGAATTTGTATGTTTTTTTATGCCGTTTTCGTTCGTGTCGCGTTTTCGCTGCCCCGCAACTTTGCCAGCTGTGCTACTAGATGGCGCTGGCTGTGCCCTCCATGCTGCACATCTCTTTTTGAGAAAATGGTTCTTCGGTGCACATTTTTTCTATAAGATCCGCACTGCGAAGATGTCTAGGCACGCGAAGCAAGTTATTGCAAACGTGTATGCTCAGAATACAGCCCGTTTCTGCAGGAACCACTCAGCCACAAAACGAGCGCATAGTGATGCGCCTCCTTTTCTTTTTCTTGCGGACTACTTGTGTAGCTTTCGCTGCGTTGCACCTGATGTATGAAATGGAGTATAGTAAATGTCAGTGTCTGCAAAACGGTGGCTCTCGGAGAGCAACAAAATGTGTGCTACAAAAAGTGACGTCTAGAGATGACTCCAACTTGATTCATTCACTATGACTCTTAAGTCAATAAAAAGCAGCCCCCGCCTACCCTTACCTATGCTGTGCCTCAGCTACTTGCTGCAATACACTAAGTGAAGCCAGCAAACGTCGCTAGCAGAAACAAAATACAGCTGCAAGGGCTCGACTAAGGCGAGGACTGATTAAAAACACTGCACCGACTTAAAATTCACTTCTAAAAAATACTGTCGGGGCACGTGATAAAGTCCTTAGGATCAATGTTTACTCCTTCCTGTCGGTCAAATGACCAAGATGTTCCTTGCTTCGCTGCCAAAGAAGCGAGAGATTGGGACAGAGGTATGCCAGAAGCAAGACTGTGCCGGGCAGTGGGGTGCATTTCCCTAGAGAGAGAAAAACCTCCCCGTAGGGCCCTTTACCTTCCACCATTGGCCTCATGTGCCTCACATTGTGTGTTCAGTGTCGAGAGAAGGGAGCAGGTCAAGAAGAAGAAGACGAGAAGGTGGACGCAGAGACGGGACAGAGAAGAAAAAAGACAACAGAAGGAAAACCGGGGTCAGGAGGAGGGAGACAGAGAGAGAGTGAGCTTTGCCCTTCTCTCTCTCAGTAAGGGGAGAACTTGTTTCGCTCAGACTTCTTGCTGCCATTATGGGAGGAGGCGGCGCTGGCGGCAGCGGCGGTGGTGGCGGCCGACGCGGAGGCCCGAATTTTGGCTGCAAGGCCCCCCTTTCGACCCTGGCCCGCCGCCGAGGAAAGGTTGTTGAGTTCGGTGGCCAGCAGGGCAAGCGGGGCAGCACTGGCGGGTTTCACCAGTTGGCTGAGCGGGATTGCCAGGGGGCTTGGAGGGGTGGGCGAGTTGGTGGGGGGCCCAGAGGCCGGGTGGGTCGAGCTCAGGTCAAGGGTCAGGTTCTTATGCAGTTCCATGCTGCAGAGATGGAAAGAAAAAAAAAAAAAGGAAGAAGAGGGGGGGGGGAAAGAAAAAGAACAAGAAGGGAAAGGAGTGGAAATGACGGTTCAGGACAGTGGGATCAGAAAACGAAGGGAAGGAAAAGGGGAAGCAGACAGGGCAGGAGGAGTGTAATAGAAGAACAAGAAACCATGGCAGAAAAAGGTGAATTGCCAAACAGACAAAAAAAGGAAGGAATAAAGCAGTTTTTTATTTCAGGAGCCAGAGCAATAGGAATACGAGTGGTCCAGGACGGGGCATTAATGAACCAACAAAAGGGGCGAGTTAAAAAAAGCAGAAATTAGCGAATTAAGTTTTAAGAGAGTTTAAAAAGAGGAGTGCAGTGATTGCATGGAGAAAGAGGAGGGTAGGGGGTAGGTAAGATGGGAAGAAAAAAAGGAGGAGTTTCTGGATTAGAGAAAAATCCGGATGGTCAAAAAATCATAAAAAGGATGACAAAAATAAAGTCTAACCAAATAAAAACTAATGGTGATGGCTGGCAGAACTCATGCATACACAGACACAAATGCATGGACATGTAGTGGTAATGAAAACAGGAAGGCAAGTTGAATATAATGGGGCCCATAAATTTCCTGATGCCAAGTGACCAAAGCTGGCACATTCAAGTATGCTTGCACTATTGGCACTAGAGATTACCACAGCGGTTGCCTCATCTACATCTTGACCAATACCAGCTAACGATGACGTAACATTCATTACATATGTGGAAATTTCGATACCAGTACTGAAAAAGGAAAGGGTCTTTTGCATTGCGACTTTCAAATGCTAATAAGCAATAGAGTATACTGATGAATAAGGATCCTAAGGAGAAAAGTTGTGTTTGTGAAACACATGGATAAATCTTCACTTCAGTGGTCCAATGATTTATATAACTATCTTATCAAGCCAGAAAGAGGATGTTGCAACTAGAAGGAGATGAAAATTTTCAGCCAAGGAACAGTAAAAAAATTGTACATAAGAACTGCAATTGTCGTAGATACATATTAATGAAATACTACTGCTACTCAATGCTACAGAACCTTTTTATAAGAGGACAATTAAATTTTTTTACCATTTCAGTTTGTGCATGAAGTGCTGGCTATAACACCGAGTGCCCTTACATGAACAGACCTCCCATACTTTTCCCAAGCAGACACTACGTAGAGATTAAAGCTGATATGTCTTTACGTTAAGTTGGCTTAACCTAAAATGGTTAAGAGAGACAATAAACTTAATTGCACAGCTCATAACATTCACAGTGAAGAGAAGCTTTTCTAGCCATAATGCACATGCACACACACACGCAAAATAAAGAAAAAGTGATTTCCTTAATGTGCCTGCTACAGCCTACGTGTTATTTCAATAGCAAAAAAGGCTCTCACTCTTATAATAAGGTTCCATTCTAAAGACATAGCTTGAAGGTGTACTTTCTAACACCACAGGAGAAGGCTATGCAGGGTGTAAGAGGGAAAAGGAGGTGGGAGGAAAAAAAAGAAGCAAACGAACATAATGTGTCATGGAAAAAGTAGTACTGCATAAAAAAAATAACTAAGTGTACACAAGCAAAAGGAGAAGGGAAAAATACAAAATAAACATACAAGAGGGCTTAGAAGCAAATGAGAAAAGGTGAAGCATGGGGATGTGCTTAGGGCGGGGGGGAAGGGAGAGCGGGGAGGGGAGGGGGTGAGGGGGTGGAGTGCCTACGGGTCTGGGAAACACTGAAGGAATCGAAGGGCTGCAAAAGGGGCCAGGAGTTGGAAGGGTTATGCCAAATGGGTAGGGGGTTGTGTGGATAAAAACCTGTTGCCATAGGATTGAGCCTACAGTGAGGCTGAAAGGGCAGTGGACAGGTAACTGTTGCAACGAGTAAGGCATAAACCGCTGCTTTATGCCTAAAGAGAAAGTCTGCACTCTCTCAACAATGAGGCACATGAAGCCAAATGGATTGTGGTAGTCCCTATTCGAATGTAAGCATTTAAGAAAGTCAGGTGATAGCACTGCTGTGACTGGAAGGGTAGAGACAGAGGCTGCTACAAAAAGAAGAAGGCAAGCAAGAAGGAGGCTTTGCAACCTAATGAAAAGATCACAATTACTCTCTTATGAGACTGGAAAAAAATTTTCCGGAGCATTAACAAATTTTTTTCGTAGAAAGAACTTTCAAATTAGTGCAGAGTTTACTAAAATGTCTCCGATGTATAAATAATCTGACTTGAGCTCGGAATCTATATTAGGACTCAACATCCCATCACTGTGACTAAACATCACAACAAACATTTTCTTGAGCTATGTGTTCAGTAACCTGGAAGTGCATTTTGCATAAGTAGGCCACAAATCACAGCTCCCTGAAATTGAACATGACCAAATGATGCTGTCATCCTCACACCCACCTTGTGTTGATGAGGTACTGCGCAAGGTTGATTGCTTCCGGCGTTCCTGAGATGGTGACTGTTCTGTCTTTGGACCCCTCTTCAGAGTTGGATATCTTTATTGTCGCCCCAGAAAGCTGCCTGCACACCCGAGAAAAAAAAAAAAAAATGTTCCACTCTTTTCAGTCACTTGATTACATTAAGCCTCTGTCTTCAGCAAAGCACCTTTCAGCTTTACCTCCAACAAGGAACTCAAAAATAGTTTCTTGAATTCCTTTTGTATCCTTTTGTACCTCCCTGATGTTTTCAAAGTCTCAATTGAACTTCTTTTGATCCATTTCTGTCACAATAAGTCATTATGTAAAGAAATCAAAATTTTTTTTTTAAGCATTTTAAACTGTTGATGCTCGGCCCAAACATTAGAGAGGTTTAATGCTGCTGAACCAAATATGGAGCGAAAGCTTTTGCTATGGGCGACCGAGCATTGCATTGAACACAACCAGCGTTTCGTTGAACGCATCGAAGTTCACCGGCGTTCTAGGCAGAATGCACTTTCATGCTCTGCACATGAGATGGTGACAGACGCTTTCCTGCTCCCCTCGCTCATCTTTCCGCGACAGCACGCAAATGCGCAGTGTGGAAACTACCTTTCTCCTCTCCAGACCGGCGAGTGCATTAGCTGGGGTGCCGCTATCATTATCCTCCTCTCTGTAGCGAACGCTGCAGCGCAACACCTGTGGAATGGCCCAACTGGTTGCCATGGTAACGGCGCATGTGCACTGCCGGTCTTTTTTCAGGCACCGCGAAATGCGCAAATGGTAGAACAGTGTGGCTTTCACTACAAAAGGCAAATGAAAGTCGACATTGACTAGAGTCACAACTACAATAAAACACTCCCTGCCATTTCTATTCAAGAAAATGCATTTTAATGTTTACTTTGCATGCATGACATTATGCACAAGATAGTTCAGGTTCTAGCGCACAACTTGCCTCTATGTCTGCGGAAACTGTGCCTTGCAGAGGCACGATTTGAAAGTGTTTAGGTCGCATCCACAACTGCAAATGCTATGCCTGAAGGGGACATAGCTTTCGTGACCAATTCTGCATGCTCCAACAGTGCCATTACCTATGAAGACTGAAGTGAGGAGGCTAATCCCACTTTTAACCACCACACGTGGTCTTTAGTCCTTATTTACAAGGTTCTAATCACGCGTAGAAAATAGGTGCTTGGTCAAATGGTCACAAACATTAGCCCTGCACACTGTTTTCGTTTGTTCAAAAAAGTGCGCACCTATTTATGGGCCCTGTAGGAATACTTAATACAGTATATGCCAGTATGCCGATGATACACATCGGATTGCTATGCACAAGGACTATCCAACAGCATTATTGTACGTTTAGCATGACTGCGAGCAAGTCTTGGAGTGTTTGAGCAATAACTTAACCACAGTGAACAATGCAAAAATGCAATTAGTATGTTTTCATAATTACATAAAGCCAATTTTTCTTCACCAACTGAACTGTGTACAATGTAAATGTTTTCCAATTATGCCCGTTTAAACGGTCAAATACCTAGGTGTAATCTTTGACTCAGACATGACCTGGAATAGCCACTTGGTTTTTTGTGTGTTCTGAACTATGGAAAGTCACTTGCTTGTTCTATTTTATTAAAACCCTTCGCCTTTTCTATAATAATAATCGGTTTTCAGGAAAGGAAAGGTGGAGTATATGTCACACTTGTTCTGTGGACACCTGAACCATGCCATAAGGAAAGGAAGGAAAGTGGGAATGCATAAGCAAATTATGTACGCCTTAGTTTACAGTGTTATGACATATGTTGCTTACAATTTTGCTCAGCCTTTTGGAGAAAGGTCAACTGTATACTAAAATCCACTCTTAAATCTGTAATGGATGGTATGCCACAAGATCAAGATCGCAATGTTTTTCATTTTTCACTGATGCCTGACTTAACCATCTGTTCATTGAAACTGTTTAGTTTAATTAAATCCGGACAAAAGAGTTTTGTATACCTTATGTTCCTATTCACGATCTTCGTACTCGCAATAGCCATGTGCTAACTCCGGCCGGGGTGACGCAGTGGTTAGGGCGCTCGACTACTGTGCCCAAGGATGCAGGATTGAATCCCACTCTTGGCGGCCGCTTTTCGGTGGAGGCAAAAAGCCAGGTGCCCATGTGCAGTGCAATGTCAGCACATGTTAAAGAACACCAGGTGGTCAAAATTTCCGGAGCTCTCCACAACGGCGTCTCTCATAGCCTGAGTTGCTTTGGAACGTCAAGTCCCAAAACCAAAACCAAAGCTCTATACTATCAAAAAACACGCATCAAATATGAAAAATGCCTTCGAGTGTGTTATGTGCCACAAGTCCTTAACCAACTAATTAAATAAATTTTTCTGCTTAACACTGTTAATACATTGAAATCATTCCTGGTTAAACAACGTTGTTAAATACTATTAACTTGCCAGTGCGATGTTACCTCTGTTACCATGTTATATGCAAGGCCAGCTTGAATTCCAAAAAGTATGGTATGCTCTACAATTTGGCACACTGCACTAGAGTGGCTGTGTTCCTGGACATTGTCTCGCTGCACAAATTTGAGTAGTACAACTAATGAAACTCATATGTGCCGAGAACTTTTGTCCTGGACACGCGAAATAGCAGCAGTGAATCACATGGGAGACGCACGGGAAATGGCAAGCACAAGAAAACGACAGTGCTCTTCAATGCAGGGAGCACGTATACACAAAAAAGTGCATCAAAACCTTGACTGAGATCTAAAATGACATCGCCACTAACTGGCGCTCTGATAGCAGGCTAGATACCCCCGATTATATGACTGCCACAGGGTGTATGTGTAATAATGTATTCAGCGAAGGATAAATTATTATATACACTCCGTAGTTCCAAAGTTGGCTTTCAACTCTGGCCGCAATGCCAAATTACGATAAGCCTAAAGGCAGAGCATTTGTCCCTGGCTGCTTCACAGTTTTGCATCACGTATTCTGCCACACTTGCTGCAGCAGATGCATTGTTTCCACCAGGATGCATACCTGATTTCATTGATTTTGGAGCCTCCCTTGCCGATGATGCACCCTATGAGGTCATTGGGGATGGTCATTTCGGTGGTGGTGGTGCTGGCGGTGGCAATGGCAGCAGCTGCAGTGTTGGGCCGCAAGTTGTTGGTGGTTGCCAGCGCTGCAAGCGCTGTCACAAAGCAGCACGCAAGTAAGCATGCCAGCAGAGCATGGACACTACACACGTAGCCCGCTCAAGCTCTATTGCATATTATTTCCTCCAATCTTCAGCATTTCAGCCCTGCCCTAAGATTTAAAAATAATTATCTCCTTGAGCTAAACTCTTATCCACAAAATAAATTTTGAATTTGTGCTCGTTTATAAGGTAATCGAGGAAGCAATCATCAACCAAAAGCTGTACGGCTTCCCAATGTAGCCACATGGTTGAAATCCAGTGAATGCTTATGACTCCCTTGACTGAAATCTACTTCACCTTAGGGGATTCCTTTAAACACACAGGTTCAGAGCAACACAACTTAGCCTTCAGTGCGTGGACAATGCACCTTCTTGTTCCAAGTATAGCTGAAGCAAGGAATATTTATTATTTCCAGACAAAATTATGTTTCTCAAGTTAGGGATGTAATGTTCACTCCAAGGTTTGTGATTTCACCTTAAAGAACATCAGTAAACAACCACATTTTGGAAACAAATTAGAGGTGGCTTCTCATAAGGGTAACACTTTGAACATGACGTTGTACATGCTGTACAGCACAATCCTGCAAGGCTGTAGCATTCTGGGGAGCAGTTTTATTCTACTGCACCAGTAAGCAAAGAAAAATTTGGGGCAGAGAGGTAAGTATTTTTCTACTAACAAACTAACGAATAAAAGCAACAGTACACCTGATGTCAGTCTAAGAACCAAGCAATATGGTCCGCCTCATGATATCTGTAAAAACATGGTTGTTCCAATGCCACTGTCTGCCTTAGAGAAGCCCTCAAATAGTGGTTTAAAAACAAGGTAGATATTACTAAAAGGCCTCATTCTTCTCCAATACAGGGGAAAAGCCACTGCCCTCAACTGTTGACATGTGGAGGAAGTTTAATGGATAGGTCAAGCTCAGGCATGACCATCAATTCCCATCACTATGTTGTCTAGACCATGGAATATAACTGCGAAGCCATTAAGCTAGTTTTTCAATGCGACTAAACTAGTTTTTACTGGTGCTTAGATGCGTGTGCCAGCAGGTCTTAAACTCAAGTAAAAGAAGTGCAGAAATGTTGAGCCCATCTTCATTCATATTTGCAAGCAATATGACAGCTCTGGACAAATATCAAAGCATTTACTTTGTGCTCTCGCATCCATTTCAATCTTCACAGTAGAAAGCATGATGGCATTGCGAGAAGAATAAAACTGATAAGCTCCAAAGTAATTGAGAAAGTGAATGACAGACTTGGTGTCGAGCGGCAATGCACGAATGCACACCATCAACCCAACAGATTCCCTTGTAGTGACCCTTTTTCATGTAGATTGTCATCCCTAAAGAAAGAAAATGCTGCAGTAGGCGCATACTTACCATCATTAGGCTGCAAAAAATTACAAGAATACAGCACCCAACAGTTAAAAGGAACATGTAGATCGAACACAACTGCCACATCATGCTTACTGGCACACAAAGAAATGTTATGATTTCTCGCTGTTTATGAACACAGCAGGAAATTGTCAGATAACTAAAGATGCAAGTGTTACAAAGGTTGTGCACCTGAAGGTAACTGCCCAGAGCTCATGTTATTTAGCTGCAATGCGAGAGCAGATGGTGGACTGTACCTTTTGCATCACAGGCAAGACAATCGACCTCATTGAAATTCACGTTTTTGTCTGCTTAGCCTTGAACATTGCAAAAAAGAAAATCTGCAAAGGGGCAACGCCCGCTATAAAGATTTCAAGTCTGCCATAGTACAAAAGAGCGTCAATGACTCCTGAAGCCACATTATCAATATAATGCCACCTTGGAAGTCCCCAACAGCCTGATATGTTGCAGCCATTAAAGGATGTGCTCTGCGCAGTGCAGAACAAATTCAGGACGGGCGCGCTGGCAACGCTGCGTCGCTGTGACGATGGGGGAGGAGCCGTGGGGTGCTTGGGAGAAGAGTCACACGGTGGCCGGCGGTGGAAAGGGTTGGTGGTGGGAGAGGGTTGGGTGCCTGCATTCTCACCTTGCGGGTTGATGGCCCCGACGCTGTGTCCTGGCAGCAGTGGGGCATGCTGCAGAGCCAGCTGGTGCAGTTTGGTCAGCTGCGGGGCGGGAACAAAGAAACACGAGGGGCACGACAGGTTGGTCGCCTGTTTGACGCCTGCCATATTGGAGGCGGTGGGGGCCGGCACTGAGCCCGGCTGCAGTCGAAGAAGGTAGAGGGAAAGAGAAGCCCACCATCACGGGGAAGAAGAAAAAAAGAAGGAAGGGGGACCGGGGAGCAGTCATTAATAAGGCGTCCACCTCACTTGGCTCTCGCGGCATCTCCTCCTCGCACACAGGGGGAAGGGGGGGAGGGAGGCCACCACGCGCCTCTTAGACCCCCTGGCTGGGGACGGCACGCGGGAGCCTGGAAACGAGGGGTCTACGGGCTACGTGTTACTCGGGCTCGCTGCTGAAAGGTCCCGAGCAGAGATACACAACGTGCGAGCAGACTCGTGAGCCACCTTCGAGTTCACGGGGGTGCCAGGCTACAAAGCTGGTGAGGCAACGGAGCCATGAGGGTAGTGACCACTGCCGAACTGTGGGTACATCACTAGAGCAAGTGATCAGAGGGTTCCATGTGTTTGCCAAAAAAAGCCTAGTCTAGAGGGCCTGATCTTGAAAACTTATGACATGTTGAACCTGATCAAAGTATGTTCTAAGCACGGTGTGTCTGTTGTTTCGAAAAGTTGTACATCCTTGTTAGTAACGTGCCTGCTGATTTATTGACGTTTGTTTGTGGTGAGGCTGTGATGACTATGAACTATATCAGGCATATCTTTCTGTAATAAACGTACATTGACAATAGTTAGCATTTGAAGGAAAGACAAAACAATCACTTCACTGTATTTCAACCTTCGTGTTGAAACATGATGCCATTAATCACCCAGACACTTAGAGCACCTAGGAACCCCGAACAGCTAATGGCGGATATTGTAATGCAATTCTTAATGTCAATATTTAATAATAATAATGATAGTGAGCAGTAGGCCACGTAATATATGACATATATATATATATTTGTTTCTTTTTGTGGCGTAGCACCCACCATGGCTGGTGGTCAGTTCTTGCCTAAGACAAGTGAAAACGTGTTGTGCTGTGTGCGCACTAGGTAGGGTGTAAGGTTTGGGTTGGTGGGTAGTCGGGTGTGGATAGGTGAGAGAATTATTCAGTTCATATCTCAAGCTGACAGTTAGTGTCTTATCGCAAACTTTCTCGCCAGACTGACAGGTTGCAAAAAAAGAGAAGATGAGCTAGGAAGGCATGCAAACAAGCCGCGTTACACTTAAGACTTCAGTGTCGTTTTGTGAACTGTGTCTCGGAGCACGCGTAATATGCCTGCAATGGTTAAGAAAAAAAAAAAAAAAAAAAGGAAGGAAGAAGGCTCGGCTGTTCCTACACGTCCATGATGTCGTAAGACACTTTGGCTTGCACCAGACGGAAAGGGACAACGCAGCAATTAATAGCTAGCTCAAGATCAGTCAGACTGAAAAGCCTGTTGAAGGCAAGTAAAAGAAAGGAATCCCCTGATAGTGGGCTTCTTTCTCTTCTCCCTTTTTCTTAATTATTTTTTTTTTTTTGCTTTTATGCAAACCTGAGCAGCTCCCTAGGAGCACTCTACAATGCCACAGGATAAACGTCAGAAAGTGAATTTGAGAGAGAGAGGCAAGGATAGGAGGAAAAGAAAATGGAGTGCGCTTGTGTTGCTTTGGCTACTGTGCACGATAAGTGATAATTCTTCAGCATAAAAACACAACAGCAAGACTCTGGACAAACAAGCAAAGCTCAAATCATAAGGTGTAGTAAATTACAGCACAAGCATGATAACAGATACACACTACCTAGGCTCCTTGTTCTAAGAGCCAGCAACTTATGCTAGTAAGCAGCAATACAGAAATATGATCGACGTTCCCAGGTTACTTTATTGCGAAAGTTCTTTGACCATAGGCCTGTCAATCAAAACTAGCTTGACAAACAGAGATTACAAAGATCCATTAGCCACTGGGGAAAAAAAAAAAAAGAACAACAAAAGCAACATATCACAATGAGCGTATTTGGACAAAAATGTGAAAACCTATAATCCCAATTCAAAAAACGACAGGTAGCATGTGCAAGCCTCTAGCGAAGCGGCAACAAAGAGTGCTGAGCTGCCAGAGTGGCAACAAGGGCGCCGGGCTGCCAGAACTACTCACATCAGGATGTGGAATTGCATATTGCCCTTGAACTGTGTAGGCTTGACCGCCTGCAAATATCACTGGTGGCATGGCTGGCTTTGGACGGTACGGTATCGTCGCTCCCTTTGGAGGGGACTGCAGGAAAGAAGAAGAATAAAATAATAAAAGCAGAGCACTCAATGTATCTGGGATCGTAGAGTCAAGCAAAAAGTGGCGCATCTAAAGTTCTTGGGTTGAAGGACATGCAGCTTGGACTAAAATGCCAGACTGAAGTGAGACAGCGTGTAGACGTGGCAGTTCAGGCTTAAAGGAAAACTTGGCACAAGGATAAGTAAATGAAGACTGCGTGCCTGTCACAAATGGTTATTGCCAGTGGCTTGGAAGTTTTGCCCGTCAGTTGTAAAATTACTGAAGTGCCAGTAAACTTAGTGTTACTGTTTCTAGAGCAACGGAAGAAGTCGCTAACACATTTCAGCACCCCATTAGGATCAATGTTAGTATCTGTCAAGCATTTATTGTACTGCTGACATCAGTACCTGGAACATTTTGATATGAATGGAAAAGCTTAAGCTAACATGAAGGTATGATTTCATTATGAACTATACTGCAGAAAATTTTGAAGAGTTTTTTCACTTAGAGCTTGCGCTCTGCTTATAACCACTTAGGATGATGAGAAGGTAATATTGCTAGTCTTTTTATCTCTAAAAGAATTCTGTTTGGCCGCTGGATAAGAATAGGTTAATAGCCATTCTTTTTTACTGTCACTATAAGAAGTACTACTACACATATACTTTAAAAATTGTACCTGGTTTGCCACAGAGTGATCACCTACAAGCAATGATAGCAAAACATGGTACTTCAAGAAGAAAAACACTGGAAGATATTTGTTCTGGAAGGTCATGAACACATTTAAGAAAGAAACAGTGGTATTTCTCCAATTATCATTTCTTACCTAATAGCAATTAAAAACAATTTTGGTGGACAAATACTACTTATTGTTTACAACCAAACTGCTGAAGATAGTTTCAAAAAATGCTCACGAAACAGCCCTGCAAATACTTAGAACAAAATGTCCAGAGCAGCCAACACGAAATATCACAACATTAAAGCTGTAATTTTGCTTGGTACATTCAAAATGCAGTTACAAGAGGCATATTACAAAAGGCTCCTAACAACGAAAATATTCTGTAATAAATTGCTCTGCTTTTTATTCACCAGCTGGCATGCACTTTTCACTGATACAGAGGCAAATCTGCCCTCGTAAAGCATATTATTCAATCGTAAAGTCCGGTATTCAATCAGCTGAAATATGTCATACCAAACTACAAAGAATACACTGTCAAGATATTAGAGTGTGACGCACAAGTTATGTGTTCACAGGCATTCTCACCTCCATCATGACACAACAGATCTGGTAGATGCACTTTGTGATAGCATCAGCAGTACCAGAAACGGTCACGGCTCGTTCGGTGGAATTAGGGAGCATCTCACTGGCCACCTGAATGGAAGCACCTGTCACCTGAAAAATCCAGGTAGAAAAGGAGAGGGCAATCCAACTATAAGCTGCTGCTACTCTGGCTGAATTAATCGAAATGACAACAATGTGTACAACTCTCCCATACCAACAAGTGCAAGCAGAGTAACAGTGCAAAAAAAAAAAAAAAAAATTGTGAAGTGATGGCATAGAGCTTGTTCATGTGACGTCATCGCAGCCTTACTGGCAACCATGGCACACACAACGCAACATTGGAGACGGAGAAAGAAAGAGAGAGAGGGGGTCTCCGGTGAATTACGACACGGTGTCGATTAAATCAGGGTTCTGGTTGGACGGCGTTGCAAATCGTCTCAAGTGTCTGACAAATGAGTGATGCGCAGCAAAGAGAAAGCCAGTAGACCGAAGCAGATGCACTGAAGCCATTTTTTTTTTTTTTGCTTTTAGTTTCGAACCGCCCAACGTTATGGCGGCTCTGCAATATAAGGTTGCCAAAACTGCCACCTGCTAAACCTGATAGTGAATAGGGTCTATAGCAGACAGTTTCATTTGCGGCACTCTCCAATTTGAGTGCTATTATGCCAGCCTCAACATTGTGGTAGCGGATTCAAGACCTCACATTGTGACGCTAATTATGGTGCCCTTGTGCCATTAAATATCAAACTATCGTCGCCATTCCCCTGTTGTGTTCTTTTACATCCCATTTTCTGTTAACTACTAGCACCCATCACAAACTCATATGCCATGGCAAGATGAGCTTCACAGATGGATTCTACACCAGATGAAATACGCTTCTGACCTCACGGATTTCCTTGATCTTGGAGCCTCCTTTGCCGATGAGGGATCCACACTGGCTGGCCGGCACAATGAGGCGCAGTGTGACAGGTGGCTTGGGCAGGTGGCTGCCATTGCTCTGCAGCTCCTGGAGGGTCGGTCCCACCGTCTGCACGGGCAGGCAGAGCAGAGACAACATCTGCTCGCTCTGTGAAACGTCCACCGCTCCAGCCCCCCCTGCCCCTGAGCTCGTAAGGGGTCAAGCAGCTCGTGCATCCAGGGCTTACCTCTTCAAACTTGCGGGCGATGAGTGAGAAGGCCTTCAGTATGGCCTCCGTGGAGCCAGTGACGGTGACAATGCGCTCAGGGCATGAGCCATCCGAAATGTTGATCTTGGCGCCACTCTGAGGAAGTTAAAAAGAAAGGAAATGTTGAAGATTGTGTTGTACGCAAGTTAGTGGGCCATATTGTGTCCATTTCATACAACATGCTCAGGAATGGTAACAAAAGATATGACACAGCTTTACACAGGACTGCAGAGTTTCAATTGCCACTCTACCCTATATGCTTCTATACTGTCCTCGATGCCATGAATTCTAATTGGTGTCACTCTTACTAAACTGTCACAATAATTTTGTGTTCAGCTCCTACAAACTCCATATGTTTAAATGGGCCGACACTATTTTACCTGCTTACCTAACCATTAGTGAACAACTTTGTCTTCGAAATAAAACTGCTAGCACAAATTTCACTTGTACAGTTCCTTTTTATCTCTCCAGCACTCTCGGGACAGATGTTTCCAGGCGAGAGAAAAGTTTACACAGTCACGCAAATAGCAGTACCATCTTGTTGTGGTATATATGCAATCAATGCAAAATATTGTTTAAGCCATTCGATTACAGCAGTGTACAGACATAGTCAAAGGTCTCCACGCCACATGGCTTGTTTTGTTCCTTGGCTGTGTAGTACAGATCTTACATATCTGCTAAAGACCACAAGGTCTTTAACAGTGAGGGTAAGGGTTCTCCTCACCTAATGGAGACACATATCTTCACTGGTGTCATAAATGCTCCAACAGATAAGCCACACAATCCAAAGACTTTTTCACCACAGGTGTACACACCAAAAGAACAAGAGCACTTTCTTAGCATGTCAGATTAAGGCAAAAGGTATATTACAGCATCGCGAGTACAGCTGGAGAATTAAGTTAAGAAAGAATATATATAAAGAGGTAAATAAGCTGCGAAAACGTTACAGGCCACAAATAATGCTTACAAAGTATGTGAAACTTACCTCTTCTCTGAACTTTTTTATGTTGTCGCCTTTCTGCAAACAGGTGGGAAGATCAAAGGAACACATCATACTATGCTCCACACATAGTCCATACCCCCTACATAATCCATAATACACACACAAAGTACAAAGCATTATTTTTCAAGACCATTATAAATATACTAGCAATAAAACAAATAATAAGGTGAGTAGATGAGTGGATGCAACAGCAAGTAACAATTTACATCAAGAATGCTAACTTATTGAACTATCAATTTCAAATTTCAGGTATATAAGAATCGCACTGAAATGCAGCCAGGAGTGAGATGGTTGCTGTGGCTACAACAGTCCACATATTCCTGTGTTGTCACTGGCACTATTCAGTGCTACAAATTATTACAAATAAACAAAAGACACTATCATCTAGGAGAAAGAATACGAAAAGATTATTTAACAGCTCAGTAAACAAGAAAAAAAAATTCAATTATTATTTTTCTTTTTTCCAAAGAACTTCTCATTCACATTAGTTGTTGCAGTTCGAATTTCGATAGTACCTGAATTCAGCACAATATTATCCAACATCTGTCACACCTGAATTATGAATTCAATAATTTTTACATTTCGAATAGTGCAAGCCAGTACAGTGCTTGACAAAAGCCCCAATTTTTTGCAGCATCAAGTCCCAAGACCGATGCGCTTGCAGAGACCAAAAAAGTTAGCACAGAAGCTGAACATTAGAATACCACCAGAGGTGCACTTACGGCAGAAAGAGGTTCAACTTACTTTTCCTATGATGCTTCCCACTTCCTGCAAGACAAAAGAACAAGAACAGGAAACAAGTAATTAAGTCAAGTTCGGTCCCAAAATATTTAAATAAAATACGAAAATAAAAAGTACAGGGCAGGTTGCACCTACGTGCAAAGAAAGCCATTGTGATGATTGGGTAGAGGAACTGCTATGCTAGCAGCATAGTCTTTCTGACACACTGCCAGCTTTTATGCCAATATCAGCAGCTATACAAAAGTTCCTCATTCTGAAGCTGCTACATTAATGGAGAAACCAATAGAAAACCCTATACAAAAAGGTAACCTGGGAGTTCTACTAGAACCAAATGAAACTTTGCAGGTTTCATAGTGGTACGAGTGATGTCTTTGGAATCTTCAACGGGTGCTTCTTGGGTGGAAAATGGTTCCGCTACGTTCAGGTCATGAATGGGTGGGAGCGCTACTTTCGATACTTTGAGGCAGAGTAGTAATTGGGTCACGTCTCTGAGCAAGCTCGCTCTGCATTCGCAAATATGCATTACTGCCTTAACCTCGATCAGTGAGCAGTACGGTTGCATTTATCCCGGACACAGAGAAAGCAAATTGCGATAAAAACGACTACAAGACGACAGCACAAACAGCACCAGGATGCATGCGAACCAAAGAAAAAAAAAATCTAGAGAGAGAGTGGTGAAGGGGGGTGATACAAGCTGGTCGGGGAAAGCAGGCAGACAGGCGGCACAGAAAGAGCGCGCGGGAGGGGGGCATCTTATCAAGCATGCTTGAACGGCTCTGCCGGTGGCGGCGCTGTACAAGAGTTCATTTCCTCGAGACCGCTCTCCCTCGCGCGCATGCTTAGCGGGCGCGGGCGCCGCGTGGTCGAGAGCGCGCGCCTGCGGTGGCAGCGAGTTGGCCGACTGGGGAAAAGAACCCGGTGGCGCGCAGGCGCGCTCACCCATTGCCGCCTTTGTTCCCGCATGAACAAAAGGAAGGGAGGCGGGGGGGGGGGGGGGGGGGGGGGGGGGGAGAAAGCTTCAAAACGCCCTGGAAGGGCGCTGGAAAAACGGGGCAACGCCGTCACCGTTGCTCAGGCGCTTTACGGCGAACCACGGAGGCTTATCTGCTGGGGCAGCCGCGCCAAAGGGCGTTACACAAGGCGGTAAACACATGCCGGCAACGACGGTAGCGGGGCTCGGGATCTTGAAGGACGACGCGGCCGAGCAGAAAGCGCGGAAAAACGGCGGTGGCCCGAGAATCCCCCGTGCACCGTTGCAGACGGCTGGCTTAGCGGCAAGGGAAGGGCGTTGGTGAGAGCAGACTTGCGACGAAGGGTAAAGAATGAAGAGAGGAGAGGAAGGGCCGCTGAGGGACAGCGAGCAAATTGTCGTACACCAGACAGAAATAGCGCCGGGGACGCGGGAGGTGGGGGAAGGTCGTGATACGCACGCACAAAGGAAGAGCAATGTTGGGACGAAACAAATGGCTCGCACGAGGAAGAGAGAGGGGGAGGAACAGCCGCATAAGACAATAAGACAAACTGGGGAGGGGGCGGCAAAGAAAGATGGAAGAGGTCCCGAGAAGAACAAACAAAGACAGCGGGCGAGACCTCGCGTGCAGGAAAGAAGCGAGCAAATGGAGGCGCCAGGGGGGCGCGAAGGAAAGACAAAAGGAGCGCAGCTGGCAAAAGCAAACAGCGGAGCCGAAGTCACAAAGTTGCATATTCGGCAGAAGAATAAAGGAGGGGAAGGGGGGTGATAGTTCGGCAAACAGGAAATAGCGCAGCTACCCGGCAAGAGCATAAGGCTTTATTTAAACGCACCGCGGACGCGCGCAGATTCGGCGCAGGGGTCAGGGAAGGATCGCGAGACCGCGCTTCAACATGAGTACATCGTTAAAAAGGGCACGAAAATGGAGCTCGCAAATTTCCAATCCGTGGCGCAGGTGAGTCAAAAGTCTACCCTTCACAAAGCGCGCCGCTACACTTCCCGCCACGCTCAGGTAGTACCGTAGACATACTTAAAGAATGGTATACAAAAATGAAATATTGGTGTTCATTGACAAGGTGCCGAGCACGCGAAACAGAAGACTGCATCACCCATGCTGTTCAATAGAAGACTTGTGACTTGCAAGGCCCGATACGATCTACTGTGGTATACGCCATTGAAGCCCCTAAGCATTTATAAGAACATTATTTGAGAAATCCAAATTGCTACTGATCAAAAAAAGAAAGCTAAGGCAACAAGGAAGAGCGTCGTTGACAAAACGTTAGGCATTTCCCATTCACTATTCAAGGATGCAGTGAAGACGCTATTCATGTACTGCACATTATGGTGATTAATTTTATTTTCCCTTTTTTGCGTATTTTTCCACGTGTCGTGTACAGAATATCTTTTTTTTTTTTCCTCTCTTCGTCCTCATTCAATAAGCGATGCTTTCGAGCATCACTTTCCATCGTAACCTTAGACAGCCCATGTCGCTCCCCATCCTCTAACTAAAGTTCCCCTGTAAAGGGTGCACCACCTTGAGCACGCATGCATGACAGAAAAACATACTACGCGTAGTCATAACGGGAGACGCACGTTATTGCTCGGTGGCACATCCCGAGGCGACAGCTAGCGCTCACATTCCACCGTCAGTTCGAGCTGCCCTATTCTACTTCATATTTTTGTTCTAGCGAGTGACTTGGCCTATCCAACACAGGCAAATTTACCCAACGTTATCTCCAATCGACATTCCTGGCGCTCGTTTAAAATACTTCATTGCTCTGGGGCAGTGACAAAGAACCACCTCATCAATCGCGCACAAAAGTCCCAAGTCAAGCATATCGCTCCCACAGTCATTACGGCAGCCACTACGGCGAGCTTCCCATCGTTTAACGACTTCCGCCGGAACCATCGCAGCCGCCGTCACAGGAACCAACTGCTGCCGCGAGGAGTCGCTGTGCTGCCGAAGGCGCGCAGACGGCACGGCGATGCGTGAGCCAGACGAAGAATAAGGAACGCCGCAGGTGCCTTCATCCCATCGGGCTCCGCACTTCCGCCCGGACTCCCCTTTCTTTCTTTTTCACTCACAGTCGAGCGCACGGTGATCTTGAAAGGAAGGCGCCCCTGCCATTGGGTAATTAACGGGGACCTCGCGCCTCATTAATTCACCCACTTAAGAGAATCGCCGCGCGGCGTCAGCGACTCTGGTTACCGCCTGCCTCAAGCCGGCACGCAGGGCGATTCTTCGGGCGACGGTGCCGGCGCTTTCTCATCCCCCTTTCGGTCGGCAAACACACAATCCCTCCCTCCATTTGCCTGGGCCTTCTCCCTCCAGGTCGAAGGAGGCAGCGACGGCGCGAATTTGGCGATAATGACGACGCGTGCAGAACGCTCCTTTTACCGACAACCTTCCTCCGCGTGGTCCTCTCCTTCCCTCAGCTTAGGCAAACAAACGAGAGAAAGTGCACGCCGACCTAACGCTTCTCCGCTACGACCAAGAAAAGCCGAGAATTGCGGGCGGCACAAAAGCCGAACAAAAACTCGTTTAGGGCTCGCCGCCTTTACGCGGCAGCTGTGTGTTCGAAGAAGCGTAGAAGCGATCGCAGCGCCACCAGATGCTGGCCACGCCGATAGCAGATTAATAATAATAATAATAATAATAATAATAATAATAATAATAATAATAATAATAATAATAATAATAATAATAATAATAATAATAATAAAACTCCACCGGAGAGCAATCATACAGCTTCTCGAGAGATGCTGTATGACTGAGGGTTCTCCGCGGTGAGGGTGTGGGAAATAAAACGAGCGAAGTTGCCAGGCGCCAATCGCTCAGAAAAGTTACCGCAAAAGATGACAGCTTGTTATTACTGCCAGTCGCAATCAGTGATTTATGCGACAGCCACCGGACGGCTAACGAACAGTGCACTATGTGTGCTTGGAAAACAGTGTTCAGAACAAGGGCCTCCATACAAAGCTTCCCCCGTCGCTTAATTATCAAGCGTACTTTATTTCCAGGGGTTCAAACAGAGCTTCGAGATAATACCCGCGAAGCGTTTTCCCCAACGTTGTCGAGCTTACGGTGCATGGGGCTAATGACCGCCAGGCATAATATAGCCTGGCGGTCTCTAGATTTTTAGATTGGTCCGTCTATAGCTCTGCTGTATACGTTACCACACTCACGGCCTATAAATCGGCCAGAGCTAACCTACAAATTTTCGGCCCGATGTGTTCCCATGCAATAAATAGTAAATGCGAGGCTAGCGAAACAAACTAGACCTGCAAACGCAACGAGCGCCCTGCAACAGCACATAAGAAAAAAAAAAAAAAAGCCAAGAAAGAAGCCTCCCTCTCAAGTCGCAACCGAGAAGAACCGCTATTCGTTTTCATTTCAGGTTAACCGGGCGACGGACGAGGTGCCAGCGACGGCAGATAAACGAATCCGGAGGCCAGCTTCCAGCGAAAACCTTTCCTTTCCAGGCCGTGTTAATAACAGCGCGCAGCTCTCGCTGGGCTCGCGGGAATCCTGCGGTCTTGCTCGGCGCGGTTCGTCCCAGGGCGCGCACGGCGCGTGTCGACAGCGCGCCAGCAGCAAGCGAGCGCTACACAAGAACGCTGAAGCGTGCGCGCGAGCGCCATTCTCCCTTGCCGCTACTGCCACGCTTTCGTGCTCCTCCAACATACACACGGCTTACCGAGGAGGCCAATAGCGACGGCGGCTGCTCCCGATACTCGGCTTCTCCTCCCGCTGTCGTGGGCCAGAAAGCAATCCGGAAGAGCTCATTCCGGGGCGACAACGAGTTTAAGAATGGCTCCCGCGAGGGAAAACAGTCGTTCTATTTGTCGCCGAGAAAAGGGCGACGGGTTGCACAGTGGAGAGCAAGGGAGTGAGGAGGAGCTGCTACATCGCGAGTTGCACTTCTCGCGTACGCGAAGGCTGAGTGCAACGGCAGATTGAGAAGAATAATAAGAGCGAGGAGCAGAATAAGAAAAACAAATAAAGAAATAAGCGAAAGGAAAGAGAAAAGGGCGCTGAAAGGGCTATAAAGAAACTGGAGCAGACGACACGAAACTAGTGCCGAGGATTCCTTCATTTACTGCGCGTTCTCCTCGTGCTGCTCTTTCCTTTATTCGTACTCTTTCCGATCGCTGTTTGTTGTCGCTGGCCCTCCCCCCGTCCTTCACTTCGTTATTTCCTTCCCCCTCTATAACTTTTCTTCCTCTCTCTTCGCTTCCTCTGTCCCACCGTTATTTGTCGCCGCCCGAGCGGCGGTACTGCTGCCTGCGCCGCCGTTTTGTTTTCCCTTCTTTTCTCTTTCGTCTTTATTCGCCTCTCGGCAGCGTTTCGCGCCGCGTCGTCCGCCGCCTCGGGGCACGTTTTGCCTTCACCGCGCCGCGCGGCTTGAGCAACGCCGAGGTGTATCTCTGTCGCTTTAAATGTTCGCCTGGGGACGTCATTTTCCGCCGAGTTGTCCCCGAAGTGGGTTGGCTCGCGCGTTCTCCAGTAGCTTCTGCCCTCGTGCCGTATTCTTTCCACCCGATGCCTCCCTTTATTTCACCCTTTCTTTGCAACCCCCCCCCCCTCTCTCTCTCTAAAACACCCGCGCAGGCGCACTTTCACTGGCCCGCTTCTCTTCTATTTCGCGATCGCGTCGACAGGGCGGGCACAAAGAAACGAACCCTTGTGAGAGGAGACAGCGGAACAAACCCGGAGAAGAGGAAATCAAACAAAGAAAAGGAGGCGCGGACAAAAAGAAACGGACGAGGAGCCGGATCGTGCACGACCAGGGGGATGTAGCAACGTGGTGTGGGGCCGGCTGCCTGGCGGTGCACTACGTGTAATTGCGTCGGACTGCCGGCGCGGCGTGGAGATAGCGCGTTGAGAAACGGCCGCTCCTTCACCCGTCCGCTCCCGCCCCCTTTTTGTTCTAAGCCGCGGCCGTGCACGCCCCTCCCGCAACTTTACCTCCTCGGAGCAGCACTCCACTCTAACAAACTGCGCGCACGACCAGCGCGGGCCACCACCGCGGCACGAACAACACGTCCTCCCCCGGCATCCTCGAAGTGCGATGCGTAGTTTCCTATCTCGGGTTCTTCTACAAACGTCTCGCGCGGCCGCCTTGCGCTGTGGGCCGTTCTTTTATGAAACTCGTTATAAAGCGATCCGCGCACTGCGACGCCGTCCAGCGGGTCACGTCGCCAGAACAGTTGCGGCGTACAACGGAGGCCAAACAAACTCGCGTACAGATGAAGACGAAGTTGGCAAGTGCAGGACGTCAGTTCAAACAAAGTATAACTAAGCAAGACAAGCGTGCACACTTAATCCACCGCAGACTTTCTAGTGCTCGTTTCGGGCACAAGTAGCAACACGCGGATACTGCCCTCCTTCACTTTTTCACCGCAATCAAATTCGACGCCCGAGTCGGCGAGGTTCAAACACAGAGCAACAAGCAGAGTTTATGCGAAGCTCACCTGAAAGAAAAACGCAGGACAAGGGCGCAAGTCTACGCGGTATGACGGTGCTCAAAATTAAAGCTTGCCTGTGCAGTTTATGCGGAGGTAACACGAAAAGCTCGAAAGAGAGTGAAACGCGGATTAAAATTCCGGACCCTTCGGGCGGTCTATAGAGTGCGATTAAAACCTAGAAGAACGCCAATCAAGTTTCGACGGTGCTTAATGGTTTTTCTGAGGTAACGGTAGCCCCGCTGTCATTTTCTTTGTTCTTAACCTTCGTGTCGTGATGCTTTCCATTATTGGCTGTCGAGTATCCATTTCGCCCTGCCGTTGTTAAGGATCCTGGGGCTAAGTCACAGTACCTCTGAGCACCTCCTCACTCTTCCCACTAAAACCCCGTGTACGCTTAAGAAAATAAATTCGCTCCACTTCATCAGTTCCGACAAAACTAACCCCCCCCCCCCCCCCCCTCCCCCATCCCCCCCCCCTTTTTTTGTGGAAAATATCGCGGCGGCCAGCCATGGAGAGATCCTCATACCACAGTAAATGTCCGTCTCAAATTTCAAGAAACTAAAGAAGATGGAAAGCGAAAGGTGGAAAGGAATAAATATCGAGAAAAATAGGCTCCGCAGTACATCCCGAGTTTTCGCTCAGGCGCACACAAAAAACAAAATAAAAGTTAACGAGGTCGCGGAGAAACGTGAGGCGGCGTAGGGAGTGCAACACCAACGTAAGTGTCAAACGAACCAAGCGCCGCAGGGATCAGGTGTGTTTTATAACAGCCAATTGCGGTTTGCCGCGGCTTAACGGCCCACAGGCACGCAGGTCTCTCGAGCTCTTCCTCGGCGCACTTCCCGAGTGGCCCGTTCTTCGTCCAGTGTATGTATATGTTTCATTTCGTAACTTTTCGTTTTCTGTTCCTATTGGTACGGGGCAAATGAGAACTGCTCTAGCCTTAATTGACTGATGGGAGTGCTCTCTGCGCTCCTCAACCTCGCTTTCTCCTCTAGGCGCACTGGCTGGAGGATACTCCGGAAACAGGAAAACAAGCCGGCAACCACGAGACGAGCATAGTGCGAAAAAGAAGGAGAGGGGAGAAGAGATGAGGCGAAGACAGAAGCCGGCGGCTTGCGAAGCTTAGAAGCTACACAGGGTGAGCAAGTGTCCCTCGGACTTTGGAAACGGCTGGTAAGGAAGCGGGGCCCAACGAGCTCTTCGATTCGCCATTGATCTTGCCTCGCCTCTGCGCGGCCCAGCAGCTGCATCCTCTTGCGCCGCCGCCACTACTTTTCTTCGTTTCTGATTGTTTCTTGAGAAAGGACATGCGCACAGGCATTCTATTTTTTTTTTTCCTTTTCGCTCATTCGCTCCACTGGTGATCCGTTCAAATTTAGGCGTCCCTCTTTTAGGCAGTGCCTTACTCTATCGGCCGCATTGATTATTGCGACCAGAGTAAGAAAAAAAATAAAAATAAACAGACCTTCGCACTGCACCGGGAGTCTCCATGCACACTCTGAAAGACATCGCAGAAGGGGTCTTCCAATCTGAATAGCCTGGGAATTGGTCACTGTTTTCTGCCAAAATTCGACTAATCGGCATACTGAGGATTACGTCAGTTGATGAAACATGGTAAATTCGGCGAGCACAACGCACAACATCGATCAGGCCGCTAATTTTCGATCACCTCCCCAACCTAGCGAATACACGAAGAACAAGAGGCGGCAGATGTGTCGTGCTGGTTCACGCTGTAGACAAGGCGAGCGCACTCGGAGTTTGATGTGCTGGACGGGAACGTCAGTGCGACCTGCAAAACTGACACGACGTGAAAAGAACGTGCACTAGCGCCACCCAGTGGCGTTCTTTGATGTCAGGGCGAAGGCGATGGAGGAGGAACACACACACACAAAACATTTTATTTTTTTTCCTTCTGAAATCAAGGCGGCGAAAAAGGCACTGTGTCCACGCAAGTCGCCAAATCGAACGCTCCTGCTCAAACGCGGGCATCCAAACGCAAGTACATACACGAGGGAACAAAGGTCGAACACAGGGAAACTTTTTCTTGATCTTCCACACTCCTACCGGAGCAAAAACGAAGACAGAGAGAGAACACAAAGTGGCGAGCCAGATAATCAAGAATTCCTTTGTCGGACGCACGGCGGAGCGAGCAGGCACGTACTGAGTAAGCGAGCGCTAGCGACGGCGGAGCTAACGAGAAATTCTCCAAACACACACGCGCAGACACGCCACAATGCAAGAGAGAAAGAAAGCGCGCGGCTGCTCTGCCAGACAGCGACGGGCGGCTCAAAATGCGAGGCGCATCACCGCCGACTCCCGCGGGCCCCGCCAAGAGGCAAAAATCGACGCGTGGAATCCGCGCCTGCAGATTGCCCTCCCAACCCCCTCCGTCCACGCAAAGAGAAGGCGGACGATGGCTCGCTGCCCGACGATATATACGAGGTGGGCACCGCCAAAGGGAGCGGCGCAATGGGACGGCTCCGTTAACGAGCCGCGCACAGCAAAGACAGTGAAGAGAAAGCCCAAAGGGCGAGAGGGAAGCGACAGCACAGCAGGCAGCGCCGCGAAGGCGCTATATATATATATATTGACGCATAAACGGCCCGCTGCCCCACGGAAAACCGTTCCCGAGTCCAAATAAATAAATAAATAAAAAAAGACGTTTCGCGGAAATAGGAGAAGCCCCTGGCAGCGAACGCCAATTGACCAACAGAAGCCGGATGTCTGGTTTAGAGGCAAATCATGCGGATCCCCCCCCCCCCCCCCCCCCCCTCCTCTATTTGTCTTGGCATTGACAGGCGTGCCCAGGACTAATTTCATCACACTGTTCGGCCGCAGAGACCGCTTTTCTTCGTGCGTGCGCCCGGTGTCCGTGCCCGGTGATGGGGCCAGTTTGTCGCAAGACCGATATATCCGCGCGCGGTGCCGATCGTGGCCGTCAGAGAGTCGAGAGAGGAAGGCGTTCGCTTGCAAAATCGGAGATGCCCGCCGAGCCGTCCGTCGCGAGCGGCCTTTGTGCGTTCGAGACTTTGTTAACCTTGGCGCAGAAAACAGCGCAACGTGTAGAGGCTGTCCCGTTGGCATCGCACGATGCCAGCCAGCGTTTGCGACGTCTTCATTCGTCGCAGGCGCGGCACGGATCGGTTTCGACAGGAGCGCACGTGACGTGACTGAGTCCAATCAATGCTGATTTGATTAAATGTGCCCTAGCACAAATGTCCAAACTAACTGAACTTCAACTCTTCCCGGTTGTAAATTCTAAACAATGTGTGCATAAATGCAGATCGCAGTCCCTTAATACGGCCTCCGTTTACGGTAACCTGTTTTTTTTTTTTTGTCGGTTTTTTTTTTCTCAGTGCGTTTTATACGGACGTTAGACCGTGCAGATCATTGCGAACGAAGAGAGTATACGGCAGGGACGGAAGACAGTATATCGACAATGAACGCCGTCTATCGGCTCGTTTAATGGAGTGGTACTACCCGGACGAAACCCGGTCCACTGCTGTTCATCGTATTTTTCCTCTGCGCCAAACCTTTGATTGACAGCCTCTTAACGTCACGGCGAACGCACGAACGAAGGCCTTCATCCTGAAAGCTGAAGAATTCCGAGCGCAACGCGCATACCCGAAGATTCTTCTCCCTTAGCGCAAAGTTTCCGTTTCTGCTAAGATCGAAATAACGCACAGTGCTATTTCGGTAGTACGGCCCAAGTACAGAGCCAATTAACCGCTCCAACGGTGCGTCCCGGCCCGCGAAGAAAAACCATGCATGGTCGTCGGAAGTGCTCGCTGCCCGCTTATTGTATACCGATATATGAGCCAGTGTTTTCCGACAATTATTACTTCTATAAAGCAAGAAATTACTCTTGCGAGGCCGCAGTATATAAACTGTCTCTCTGTAGGGGCTGCTGCAAATCCGACAAAGCGAATTTGGCGAAGAAGAGAGCGGTAGAATCCGAAGGAAAGGAAATGATAAGCGGCATTAGTGCGCTGCTGCCGGCTTTGTTCTGCTGCCTTCTCACGCTTTGTCGCCGCTACACGTTTCAGTTTACGAACAGGCAGAAAAAAAAAAAAAAATGTTCTCAATTAAACAGAAAACTGTCGGTCAGGGCCACGATAAGCCCCTGAAGCAAAAGTGTTGCAGCCGTCCAGTTTATCTCATTCAACGTTCGTTCACTCACAGCTCGAAAACAGGCACCAGAAAAAAGTCACCGCTTGAATTCGACCCTGTGTGTGTTTCTCTCTATGTAGAGAAAGGAATTACTGTCAGTTTGTTCCTATTAGTATCGTTTGGTTCATGGAGTTTAACGCCCCAAAGCGACTCAGGCTAAGAGGGACGCTGAAGTGGAGGGCCCCAGGTATTTTCGACCTCCTGTGGTTTTTTAACGCGCACTGACATCGCACAGTAGCACACCGCGTGTCACCTGCCCGTTCAGTAGTCGAGTGCCTTTACAACCACTAAGTCACCGCAGGAAGGGGGTTATAGATTAATGAAAAAGAACAAAAAAAAAAAATCGCTAGCGTCGAACACAAGCTGATTGGAGAAATTATTGAGGGGTAACGCAGAGGGTAAACGCAAGGCGTAGAAGGTAAACGCAGCTGGTCTTCGAACTCGGTGCATGCAGCCTTCGTAATCCTATGATAATAGTCGGCGAGACGTCCACCACATCGTTGAGAATCGTACAGTTCAGCTAAAGATAAGGTGCTCGTAACAGTTGCACAGCCCAAAAATAGACACAAGACTTTTCTTTTCTCTCTCTCTCTCTTCTGCCCAGTGCCCATAAAATTTGTCACCAAAGTTCACCATCCGGGGCATAGCCGATTAGATGGGCATCAACTTTGCGTTGGCGATTCTTCTGCACGGTGTGGTGAGGACACGAAAAGTGTGCCCCCCCCCCCCCCCCCCCTTTCCACCCACAGACAACAGGACTCGGCAAGGGCGGCGGTGTTCCCGCCTCGCGTTATAGATAGGGTAAGCCTGCTTAGAGTTCTTAAAAGCCACTGGGCGACGTGCCTGGTCATTTACATTAAGAACTCCTTCAATACACCGCTGCGGGGAGCTGTAAGACACAAACTCGCCGCCGCAAAATTATGTAAAGTGACGGCGCAAAACGATACCACAGCGCAGTGCACTTAGAGCAGTAGAAGCATGGGACGAACGATGCTTGTGCGGCGGAGACGCTCGAGTCTGTTAATTGGTGCAGAGGGCAAAACGCTTGCCGACTGCACGCGCGACATCTAGCGGTAACACCTCGTTTTAAACAATTTACCAGTGAGCATGTGCATCCACATCGAAGTGGTCGTTCACAGCTACAGACCTTTTCACGACCCTGGGAGAAACCGGTTTGACTGGGCTGTGAAGCCGGCGTGGGGGGAGAATCCGCATCTTTTTCCTGTGCTATGAGCACAGCCCAGTTTCCAATATGGCAGCGCCCTTTCGCGCGTTCACACGGCTCCTGCGTTTGTATACAGCTGCCAATCTGGAAGCGATGTAAGTCTGTGCGCCTTCGACACTACTCCGCCAAGCGCCCGATCCAGCAGCTCTCGCCGGGGGTAGGCAAGAAAGCGAGCAAGCATGGTGCAGGCTGCGAGTGCGGTGGGGGGTGTGTGGCAGAGGAGCAGTGGAGTAGCGCCAGCGAGCACGGCACTCACCTTTCCTTGCATGATCAGGCGGACAGTGAGTGTGACGGAGGGGCCGTCGAGTGCCTTGGTGTCTACAGCTGCCATGGTGGCTGAGGTGGTGGCGGCGGCGGCGGTTGGAGGAAGGACCGGGCAGGGCACAATGGTGGCTGGCAGCGGAACGGGCACGGAGGGGCGCTGCGCACACAAAAACAGGAGGCAGCAGGGTGAGGTTTGGCGCCGGCTCGGGGACCAGGCACGAGCGAGAGTGCTCAACATGGCGGGATAGTCAGTGAAAAGAAAAAAAAAAAAAGCGGTAAGAACAGCGACACCACCGATGACTGCGCGGACAACACACTGAGACCGCGGCTATGTGTATATCCCCTGACGAACTACGCGGTAAATGTTTCCATTTAGGTCACGACCCTACCTGGGACGTCGCAGTACGATCAGCGCCCAAAGCATTTCCTGCAGCTGCAAACAGGCGCGTCTTAGAAGGCGCGATGGAGAGCAAAACTAGATGAGTAACGCACGTCACACGGTACGCAGTCGACCGTCAAGCTAGAATTACACAAATTAATATAAGAGAATATGAATAAATATGACTGGAGAAAGGCGACTAGGGAGAACAGATGCTAAGCAGGGCATAGACCGCCAAATTTCAAGACAACAGAGAGCGAGCGTTTGAGCGCCCATACGTCCTGGAAACTTATGTCCTCGCTAACACTTTAAAGTGGACAGCTGAACAGAGAGCAAGGCATTTGGAAGTGTCCTGTGACCAGCACTATAGTAAGCTGAGAAACGAAGAAGTTCTTGAATGTCTCAAACGTGAAAGCGGTTACTAAGGGTTCCACGAGCTTTTCAATGCATAAATTCGCGGAACTGATGAGACTGAGGAGCAATGTTTCAGATAACTTCGACCTCTTTTACGAACGTGCGTGTAGTAATACAAGTGCACACTGCCTCCTATCATTTTCAAACGTGCGCTCCGATTGACAAAAGGTAAAAGACTTGCGCAAAAAGTAGATGAAGAAGATGAAGTTCTTCATCTACTTTTCGCGCAAGTCTTTTACCTTTTGCTAATATGAACCAACTCGCCCAGAAGAAAGTACTTATTGCTCCGATTGATTTCGCCCCATCTTGAAGCTGTGCACATCGCCTTCCGACAAACCGCGCGCGCGCAAAATCCGCGTCCGACCGAATCAGGGTACGAAAAGCGTGCGTAAAACAAGCGTGCCCAGCTGGTGTAAGGAAGCACATTCCATGTTTTCGATCCAACGAACAAAAACGAAGACAGATGAGCGGCCCAGATCAACTGGGTCTCACAACTGCAGGAAGAGAAAGAAAAAGAATGCGAACGCATTTCCCGCGTGTCTCCGAGAGGCCGCTGCGGGAGCCTACTAGAGCCGACGGATGGTCATTTCAGCGGAGGAGTGCAACGAAACTGAAACAGCGATAACTTACAGCTCCGTCGTCTGCCGTATCCCTGTGTCGCATGGCTGTAAGTGGCGAAGACGGAGAGGCCCACGCCGGCACACGAACGCGCACTTTTCGCAAGCTGCCAGAAGAGTAGTCACCGATGAGACCAGTGCGCAAAGGGATGCGAAGCCGTGCAGGAGGGGGAGGGGAGAAGGGAACAAGACGTCGGCGAGAGGAAATACCTGAGCGCCGCGCGTCGGTGGGAGTAGGGGACGAGACAAATGGGGGCTGACATGGGCACGCCGCCGCGACTTTAGCCGCGACAAGCTGGGGACGACACGTCTGTGCAGCCGCGGCAGAGGCGACGAAAGCGAGTTTCATTTTCAACACGCGCTCCGAGGAAGAAAGAAGTAACGAGTAACGTCCTCGTAGACAGGCGGCGGCAGCTGCTTTGCTCGTCTCTGTTAATGGCCGGAATTGTCACGGCGGTGCTGACCCTCACCCACTGGCCTCGTTAAGAAAAAAAAAAGAGGAGCGGCAGGGCATGCCCCCTACCTTCCCTGCCGCGAAGCTCGAGGCAGGTATTCCCCCTTCCTGGAAATTAGCGCGTGAGAACATGAGGGGCTGCCTCAGACGGAGCTATAGTACGAAAGGGCGTAGAGAGGCGCGCTCTTCGGGAACGACGAAACAGCTCGACAGGCCAAGGACTTACTTATAATAGAAACCGAAATAAAAAAAAAAAGAAAAAAGGAAGCGGGCAAAAATTTTTTCGCGCAGGTGAGCGCTAAGCAAGTAGGAAGACGAAGGTAACCAAAGACAGTGGATAAGGCACAAGTGCACAGCTCTGTTGACGAAGTTAGGTGACAAACTAATGTTGCTCCACTGAACTCCTCGCTTTCTCGCCAGACCCTCCTCTGACGTTCACTGCAAGCGATGCACATGCTTCGCGTATTAAGTTTGCGCGTCAGTTTCGTTCCGATGGTCGCTGCTGATGTCTACCCTCTGAAATAACAAACAGATAGTGTGCGCAGTGAATTCGCTTCTCACACAAAACGAACGGCCGACAGCCAAGCGCAACAACAAAGAATCAAACGCCGAGTAATCGGTTCAGAAGCTGGAAACGAACAACGGCCGCGCAAACATATAGCTCCAAAGACATGAAGGTTAAGTTATGAAGCCAAGCTGAAGGCTATCACAAAACGTAAAAAACAAAAAAAAAAAAACAAAACAAAAACAAAACAACAACGAGGTACCCCTGTGCATAGCATTCCACGAAACAAACGGCGGAGAGATGGAAATGAAAATAACACAATAAGCGGACATGAAACGCACAAAAACGAAGAGATGGTGCGCAGAATTACTTTGGACAAGCGCTCGCGACCCGGCGTTAGAGTAGCGCGCAACACAGAGACGGAAATGAGGGAAGACTAGAAGGACGCTCGTTACCGGCCCTCGTGTTCCCGTCATTAAAGGGAATAGTTCTCTTAACGGAACACGTTCACAGAGCGAAGCTTATACCCTTTCTCTCTGACCCCACCGAAAAACCGAATTCGGCCCATATCCACAGCAGCGAAAAGCAAGAGGCGATTCTTTCCATCAGTGGAGGCACAGGATCGCGCACACGAAAGGACGCAAACAAGGGCCTGCACGATGAGAAGGGACAAAGAGCGCACACGCGTGAAAGCGCACTACTGCCATGGATAATGCATACACTGAGGCGGGAGGGGGGGTCACTATGCAAGGATAAAAGAGCACAGGAACAGCGAAGATACTTCGCAAAAATGAAAATAATAAAATACGAAAACTGCAGCACAAAATAAAAGCAACACAACAAAAGAGGGAGGAAAAAAAGAGCAGGGACGTAAAGCGGAAACAAACCGATGAGCCGCGCCCGTGTTTAGGCGCTTAATTTAGTTAAGCGCGTGCGCTTAATCAAGTTCTACAACAGGTCCCATCTGCTGCTGCGCTGCGCAAATCTAAGCAGCACGGCAAATATGCGCAACAGATTTCGCCTCTCTTTCCCGCTTTCATAAGCGAACATATATCCCTCTCCCTAGATGTTTTGGTCAACCTTTCTAGTATATTTCGTTCGTCGCAAGAAAAAAAAAAAAAAAAAAAAACTAGTTTTTTTCTTTCTTCTTCTACTTCATCTTTCCTTTCTCATCTATTTCGTTCTCGTGATGACCGAAGCAGTTTTCTTGAGCAAGCTGTTTACCTAAAGGGCGGGAATCTCTCTCTGCCCCCCACTCCTGTTTGCGTCCGCTCTAAGCTGCCGAGATTCGGATGAACGCGCTTCTTCCTGGGCGGTGCACGGTGAACGGAGTTGCTGAGCTCTCCGAAAAATAGTGCAAACAGACTAATGCGCGGACAAATAGGACCAAATAGGCACGCACACGACCTCATCAGTCTCGAGGTCTAATGACCCAAATGAGTGAGAAACGCACCAAAACGGAAACAAAAATTGCCGCCGATGCCCCTCCAGCCTTGGCCGTTAACAGGAAGTATACGAAGAGTAATTTCAGATCTGAAGCGGCGCCGCACTTCTCTGTACACAGCTGTCGCATCGTAATGAGCAAATCCCGAGTTTTCGCCAAGGCAAACTTTGGGCCATAACAACACAGAGACCCTTCACCTCCTATTCTGCTCTACTATTTGCACTCACCGCTCAGCGCGGATAACGGCGACACATATGGGGAGCACTTGATTGGCTTTCGCTACAGAAAAGAATGATGACACCGAGAACAACTGAAAAGGGGCTGATTAAAGATAAGCTTTGGACCCATTCGTCGATTCATCGCGACGCTCGATGTACGGTGATAGAGCGCACTGGTCAAGCGACACTCTCTCTCCTCACGAGGGGGCAGCAGAGGCGTCTAGATTTGTTGAAAGTGCCGGACTTCGTTGCACACACGCCATCTATAATACTTCGTCTCACAAGATGTTTGCAGCACTGCCAAAGGCAGAGGCACCCCGGTCCAATCAAGATCACGCGCACTACAATAGGCAATTGTGCTCCTACGCGCCTCTCGCCTCCCAAATTGGCGGGGGTGACAGTAGGAGCACAATTCTATATTACAGTGTGCAGGGACGAGAGGCACTTAGGAGCATAAATTACAAGGGCTGTACCATTGGTTACCGGCGCGCGGACTGTTGGTTATCTTCCGACAATCTTTACCGAGTTTGACCGCTGTCTCATCAAGCGCCGAATTTAAGTTTAAGCCTCATTTGACTACTGCGATAAATGTTTACATATTATAGAGAGAGAAAAAAAAAAAAGACGCTCAAAGAACTGTTCAAATCTCTCAAATGTGACAATCCGACGCAACAAGACACACAGCATCCTTTCATGGCCAAACAGGTGCGCGAACAACGAGAATAAAATGTTTAGATGCCATACTTCATTTTGGTATGGAATTTAAAGCGCGCCTTCCAAACAAGTCGAATGTTATCGAAGAAAAGAAAGCAATAAGAAAAAGAACCAGGCGCAACCAAAAAAAAAAAAATGCAAAGTTTCGGGTTCCACGATGCCCGAGGGTAAACCGTCAGCAAATAGGCGAAACAAGCTCGACGACCAGCAGGTGGACGAGAGTCATGTGTCCTCACCCTTTCCTCCTTTCCAGCACAGACAAATGCGATTCGTGTTGGAAATCGGCTTAAAGTGCACGATTCGTTAACGTTTATTCTAGGGATCACGGGGCCGCGATCTGCGCTTACCGCGGGACGTAGTACTCGTCACAGAAACGGCCAGGAACGCGCGCACCCCTCCGGCCCCGCACACATGCACAGAGGGAGGAGACTCCATAATCCAAGCCGAAAACACCGACGCAAAGAAGCGGCCCGCAAAACTGACGAATGTGAAAATTTTCGCACCAATCAGGATCTGTACCATTGCGATACTGCGCGCGAAGCTTCGCTTGAGCGGCTTCTTTCACTGAATGATAACAACGAAAATGCCTATGGAGAGGCCTAAGGTTAAAGCGAGTTCCGCGCGTCGTAGCAGTCGCTGACAAAAGTGGGATGAAAATTTCAAAGCCTTTTCAAGATTACGTTTATGTTTTTTTTTGTTTTGTTTTGTTTTGTTGATGTTTTTTTTAAAGTTCTAGTAATGCAAACCAAGGAGCCGAGTTAGCCTTGCAGCCGAGGAAACGACAACATTTGTTCTGCAAATTTCATACGTTAGTGTATACGCAATTAGGAATAAAGCAAGCATTATAGAACAACATCATTCTTTGTTTTTTTTTAGATTAGATACAACATGCCAGCAGCCGACCAGCCTGTGGCAGAGCGCAAAACCAATAGTCTCTTCAAAATTATCGCTCATCCCCATAAGTTAGAAGGCTTATTTTGTGTGGAAATATACATCCAGCTCATCGCGTCTCGCATATCGCGTTAGTGCCACAAAAACCGTCTATCCTCCTCGCACGCATATTACTGCGCACCCCCTTTCCTCCACACATCTTTTTTTTTTTTTTTCTTTCTGTCCAGACTGCCGACTACCCGGTCTGCAGATTCCCGCGCTCTACACGCGATAGAACCGCCGCTTTAAGAACGCCATCGAAAACATTATGCTCTAACTTCCGGAGCAACCTCGAATGCCTGGAACACTCGACAGGCATCCCGGCAAATGTTTTCCAATGCGCACGGAGCTTTAAAGTTCAGAGCAATAAGGGCGCTTGCGAGGCTCGTCACCACCAATTTAACTCGAAATCGCATCGCTGCTAAAAGTCAAGGTCCCTAGCCTCACACTCGCGCCCAAACCACGCGAGTTTTTGATCGACTCTGCGGGTGCCTTCCGGGGTGCAGATCGAAGGACGGAGAAAGAGAGGGAGAGATAAACGACTAGCGGGCGTTTCCCGCGAGGCTTATGAGCTACACACGCCGGTGGCGAAGAGGGGGGCGGCCAAAAGACAAGCGAGCATTTGCCGCGGAATCAATCAATCCCGAGGAGAAGCTGTCCGCCGGCTCCTTCGATCCACTCGCTTATCTTGTTGGCCGCAAATTGACGGCGCGCTGCTCTCCGCGGCGCGAGCAGACTTTCGCGGATGTCACCGCACCCGCGCGTATACGAACGACGTCGTCCCCAGAGCTACGCTCCTCCCGAGTTCTCGTACTTATTTTTCATTTGTGTTCCCCTTTCCTCCTTAGCTTCTGTCTCTACCTAATGACGCGTGAACGTACTTCGTGCTCGGGAATGGGCAAAACCCGGATTCCTTTCCTACACGGGGCGCGCGAATGCGCTATATGCACGTCATCGACCAAGGAAGGCAGAGACTGAACTCGCGGCGAGGGCCTCCCATGAAAAAGCTCATCCAAGGTGCATGAGCTTATGTACAGACAGCACGCAAGTGACCGATGCATACAAAACCAGATGTCACCGAAGTGAGGCTCCGGATAGCGAATTTGACCAGGCGTATACAGTAAAGCGCCAGAAACTGACAGCACATTCAGCCATTCCCAAAGACTTGATCTAAGGTGCCACGCATAACTCAAGAAACGGGACAAGAAGACCTTAAGTCGGACTACACATAAAATACGCAAATAAAGAAAGAAAGAGAGAGAGAGAGAGATAGATAGAGAGAGAGAGAGAGAGAGAGAGAGAGAGAGAGAGGAGAGAGAGAGAGAGAGAGAGAGAGAGAGAGAGAGAGAGAGAGAGAGAGAGAGGGGGGGGGGGGGGGGGGGCGTCGTTGTTTGAGAAGATGTACTGCCTCGAGTCCCGCAGCGAAAACTTTCCTGCGCCCATTCTCAGCCTCTCTTGCTAGCCTTTCCGCGGGCACGCGGCGCCCGCTTCTCGTTTCTAACCGCGCGCAGCTTGTCGCAAGTAAGCATCTCATGAACTACTGCTTAAAAAATGGAGAGACAAACACAAAAGCTCAAGGAGGGCCTGAGACGGATGCGGGAACAAAGACAAGTGACCGCGACAGCCAGCCCGACACGGCGGCGGCGAAGAAGCGAGGAGTCAGCGCTCCAGATTGAAAAGTGTTTTCGTCCCGCCGTGCGGCCGTTTCGCGAGCGCACGCGCGCGCTGCGAAGCCACCTGAGACGCTCGCTCTTAGCGAGTGAGCTGGTTGCACTTTACGTCCTCTTAAATAGGCCTCCGGCGGCTGATTGATTTACGAGGGCCCAAGCGCGCCAGAGACGCTTTAAGTTGGAATAGATGAAGCCCGGCACCGACGCAACGCAGCCGCCGGCGTTTCTTTGGCTCCGAGTCAGCAGCAAGTTAATGGACGGGGGAAGGGACGCACGACTTTCTCTTTTTTCCCCCTCACACTCTTTCTCTCGCGCACCCCCCCCCCCTTCTTTTGTCTTGGGAGGCCATTAGTTTTCATTTGGGAAACATGACCAAGCTGAGGCCAAGCACCGAAGAAAAATGACTTATACTAGAAAGGAAAGGGGGGAGAGGGGGCGAGGGAGTGTCGGGACATCGGTTCACCGCTACACAGTACATAGCCTCTCTCTCTCCTTTCCCATAGATCCCCCCTTTTCCCAAAGCCCCATCACATGCGGTAAGAGAGACTGCATTACAAGTTTTGAAGCCGGCGATAATTCATTACGATGTGAGCGCCAAAACAAGAAGAAGAATAAGAAAGAAAAAAACAATGCAACTATATATCGCACGCGAGACCCTGGCTGTCATCTTGTGCCACAATTATATTAGGCTAAGCTACACTCGGGAGTGCGGCGGCGGCAGATAAAGAGAACAAAACGCCGAGGCAGCCGCATTAGCGCGATTTATCAAATACGCGCAGCTTTCCATACGCGTTAGATTTCTTTTTTAGTCTTCTTCCTGGTTCTCTTCGAAACAGCGAAATTTATCGCGCTGAGTCGCGCATATTTCCCGAATGAGACCGCACGACGACGATAAGTGCAGGAAGCGCGATTACATCAAAAATAACACACACACACACACACACACACACACACACACACACACACACACACACACACACACACACACACACACACACACACACACACACACACACACACACACACACACACACACACACACACACGCGCGCGCGAAAAAAAAGAGAAAAAACGAAACAGACCGAGCTTGCAGCTATCAGGCCGTTTAACGTCGACATTTCTAAATGAAACTCAACCTTCAACGGCAACAAATTTCTTTTGAAGCCTGACTCCTCTGCTAAAACTTAATCTGTATCCGGCGGCAAAAACTTCATGCAGAACGATACGCCGGAGTATGCGTTCATGGCGCACTGCTTGAAATTCGACGGTGGCCAAGGTGGATATCGCCTTGAAAAAAAGAGAGTTAAATTCCAGGCTGAATACACGGATGCTGATAAAAAAGAAAATAAATATTTCGCCAAGATTCTGACTGCGGATATACTTCACGTTGAAAGACGCGTCGCGTACAGGAGCGTCTCCGCGTAGGGGATAACGAGTCTTTCCTTCCGCAAACTTCCGCACGTACGTATATGGACAAACGGACGTTCACCGCGCCCCATCTCCAGCGTAATGCGAACGTCTGACCGCGACGGTCGATCCCTGGACAGCGCGCGCTTTGTAGCTGGACGTCACGCCGGTATGACGGCTCGCCCGGCGCTAACGTGACGCTAACTGGACTCCCGCCGAGCTCGCGCGCGTCGGGCAGCAGCATGCCGGTCATCTCTGGCATCGCCGTTTCCTCCCTTCAGCCCGCGGCGACGTTCTCCCGAAGTGGGAGGAAGGCGGGCGGTTGCCACGACAACGCCCGTGCCTCCGGCCGCAAACGAAGCCGGGCTCGGCAGCGTGCTCGCCAGTAATGATGTCTGCGCTGCCGCCGCGCCAAAGAAAAGCGCCTCATCGCCCCCGACTCCCTCTGTGCCCGTGCGCGCTCCGGGGACCGCCGCGAGCGTCCAGCTACGTTGCCAGTTAGGTGCAGCGCGGTACACTTCAGCCACGCTCTGTCCGGTCGGCTCGCTTTCTGACGCCAACGAGACAGGCAGCGCGCCCGAGCGGCAATCCTTTGCTAGGCCTCGACATGTACGTCCCTTCCCGCCCTTGGCACTGATGCTGCGTAGGCGCCAATACAGCGCGACGATGACGAAAGCAGTGGACCATTGCGAGTTGGACACAAAAGCTCAATGCGGCTTGATGATAATCGTAATAAGTCGATCTGCAACCCTCTGTGCAGGGCATTCCAAAGTACAAAGAATTTCACCCTACAAAAAGCGCCTCACAAAAGTCACTGTGAAACCCATCCAGAACAACGCATGAAGCACACGAGAATAGGAGTGCGCGGCAAGCAAAGGTCGCAGGCTCGGATCCCACCGAGGGTATGTGGTTGCCTTTTTCCTTTGCTTCTTCGATTTCCATTTTGAATTTGATTACGCAACTAATCGGACGCTTCTATCAACAAGTGTAAGAAGTAAAATAAACTCTCTATTGTTTTCTTGGTTCCAATACCTCGAACTTCTCTCATATATTCATAAATATCAGTACGGCCGAGGCTCGAATTCTACGCCGGATGTGACGTTTTAAAGGGGATATTTTATCATCTCTCTTTTTTCCGTTGCTAACGCCAAAATAAGACTGTTGGAGCCAAGCAACACTTCGCTACCGCAATACCCTCATCCTAAAGAACCTAAAGAACACATACACACATACGCACCTGTCGGCTACTACCCCTCCACACTCACATCTTCTCCTTAATTTCACCCTCTCCATCCTCTCTTGCACATGATATTCGCTCTCGTGCCTCTTTTGCCCCTCCTCCCACTCATTCAAAACTAATTAGTTTACACAGCTATGGGACTGTTGAGGGATCGAGCAAGCATGTGCCCGGTTGCGCGTCGACCAAAGTAACAAAATCAATAATAAAGGCGAGCTAAAACTTGTTAAGACACACGTACGGGAGGCCTCTTCACATCCTCTTGCATATTTTTCGTGTTTTTTTGCTTTCATTTTTTTTTTGAAGATTTTTGTTGACAGCGCTCGATGCAATTGCCAAGCGACGCAAACCAGCATCCTAATATTGGAAGTGCACTGGCAATGCTTGGCCCTACATAGGCCCAATACATTGCCAACATCGTACCAATATTGGAGCTATATTTGTTCTGCCCGAGAAGCGGCTTCACTCGCGCCTTGATTTATCCACAATCACAAGAGTCCGCTCTCTCCTAACCGTCATGCCGACGCTGCAGCAAGCGCGGACTTGGCGGGTGCTGCACGGAAGTAATTAGGCAGCGAATAGCACGCTCCTCCCCGAGTGTACAGAGGCGAAAAGGAAAGCAGCGGGAGCGGCACTACTACTACTACTACATGTGTCGTTTTTATTGCTCGCTTCCGGACCGCCGCTCGCCGTCTCACGTCGTCTTCTCTGCTTGGCTCCGCTTCTTCTCCTACTGGATCCCGTGGCTGCCCAGAGAAGGTCGGAGCTCGTCTCTCGTGTCGTCATCGTTACTTTCCTCTTTTTGCTTAGTTTTTTTTTTTATCCTTTCCATCACTTCTTTTTTCTTTTCGTGCTCGCGCACAGCTGTTACCGCGGCGCGCGGCGACAGACGTCTTTATTGGTTGGACGGCCGCGATGCCTCGCGCGCAAGGATGACCGACGACCTCTTGAACGCGCGCAAGGAGAATCCCCGCTTCTTCCTGGCTCCTCCCTACCACTACTAAAACTACCACTTCGGGGTTCTCATAGGGCGCGCAGGAATTCTATTCCCGTGTCTAGAAGGCTTATGGGGAACAAAACAGCGTGATCGATCACGTGAAATTCCCACATTGTTCCCAAACCTCTCTCCTCGCAAGTACACGCGGACGTCGGCCATGCAAGGGCATATTTTATCTGCGGCAAGAGTCGCTACATCACCACGAGATTGCGCTGCTCGACGTAAAATAGCGTTTCGGCATCAGGACGGAAGCGCTATAAGTAGTAGGTTAGCGTCAACTACGGGCGACAGGTAATGTTTGACTACTGCGCGTTGCCAAATAGCGGAATACATATATTAAGGGAAGTGTTAGGTGGAACGAGGCATATACATGGCCACCACGGGAAAACAAAATTACCGCAGCGAATGCGCCCGAAGAATGAAAGAAAGTGAGATAGAGCGAGATAACCAGAACAGCAAGGGCGAAAGAAACACGGTGGAACATAGAAAAGCAGAGGAGCAAAGTATACTGCCTCGAGCTGACAACATGGCACTCGATCCTCTCGCTCGCTACATCCCCACAAAAGGTCGTGTACGAGCCGAGCGAGCCAAAGCCGGGCACGGAGTAATCCCACCCGACAGCACCTCGCGCAGTGGAGGGCGGCAGCCAACGGGGCGGCGCAGTTGTTATTGCGGGCGCGCTCCGCAGGATCTACTCTATAGCTGCTGGGGGAGCTCACGGTCCGTGGCATATCGCCGACCCCACGCACGAACACCGGAATGCAGAAGCCAGGCCGCACGGGAGGCAAAGAAGTCGTTTCGGCAATGCGGGCGGCGTGACGAGAGCATGGTAGGAGCGCGTACACGCGCGCAACAACGGGGGAGGCAAGTCCCGCGCCCTCCTGACCTGAGCCCCTCCCCTCGTTCTCCACACCACCAGCGACGAACTCGGTCGTAGTATTGGCGCACGGGCTTAACGAGCGCCGCGGCTTTCTCGCTTGAAAACTGCCGCGGTGACAGGAGCAGCGCGCTGCCGCGGCTGCGAGTTAACAGCGTGTGCGCGAACGAGATGCCCTGAGCGCACGGTCCACACCTAGCGCGCAGTTATTACCGGCCTCCGCGCACGGTCGTGCGCTAATCCGGCCGGCAAACAACCTAGCGCGGCGGTGCTGGTCCCCGGGGACTTTCGGCGATGCCTCGCAGTCCCGTGGATATGAGAGAGAGAGACAGCGGCTCGCTATTTCACCGGCGCAGAGAGCGACACTCATTGTCTCGCCCTGCGGCAAACGCAAAGAGAACAACACGGCATGCGGGCGCTTTATGAAAACTCTACTACTCTGCCCGATTCGGATGCGTGCGAACTGGGACGAAGTTGGCGCACTACTAGCTTCGTTTGTTCGTCAACATTCTCAAAAACCACCTAACCCCGAGCCGTGGCGGTCGCCAATGGGCTCCTGTAATGAGGAGCCCACCTAGTGATTGCAAGAAGTTGCTCCGGCTACCTCTAGCTCTCTTTCTCTACCTCTCTCTCTAATATATATATATATATATATATATATATATATATATATATATATATATATATATATATATATATATATATATATATATATATATATCACACGCGCGCGAGAGAGAGAGAGAAAGAAGAAACCAGGGACCTTTCCGGGCCACAGCACAAATGCATTACAAAGCAATGGAAAAATAAAATAAAAAAGAAGACGCCACCAGCTGTCTAGACTTTGCCTTTCATGAATGCCAACTAGCTTTGGCGCATGCATGTTGTAGCGACATACAACCCTCCCTTAGCAGGGAAACCTGAATGCCTCCCAGTTAACGTGCTGTATAAAATTAAAACAACGGGAGCACGTAACGGCTAAGGTTGAAATACATTTAACGCGTTTATGTATTTTTTTCTTTTTAACGCACCAGGCATTGCCATAAAAATTTTTATACGGTGGAACTGAGGCAGTAACATATCTCCCAACGTCCAGACGCTCAGATTGCCTGGGACTCTCAGCGTCAAGTAAATAAAGAATAGGATAATCCTGCCAGTTGAAATTCTTTCGTCGATATATAGGAAGCCCGTAAGCCAAAATTCTCGGCTTTGTGCACATGCGCTTAGGTTGCACATTTCTCCAGGATGGTCATGCAATCCAAGGTTGGCGCGAAAAGATGCGTGATAAAGTCTACATCAGTGGACTGGCGGACAGGTGGAAGCGGTATGCTACTTAGTCTTCAACAGGTGACAGGAAAATGACAAAAAAAAAAAAGAGAGAGAGAGAGAGAGAGAGAGAGAGAGAGAGAGAGAGAGAGAGAACAAAAAAGAATGCGAGCAAGTACTTGAGGTCCATTCTTGACAGCACTGTGCGATGACCACAGCAAGCCAATTAACAGTGCAACATATTTCCTATCTACACTATACCCTGCGAGCACTTCCCAGCACCGTTTCGACGCGTAACTCAATTGCGCGAAACAAGAGCGAAAAATTAAAAAAAGAGGAGGGGGTATAAGCTTTGGACTGACAATGTAGTGGTCCGCATGCATTCATAAGGACATCTTTTGCTTTCCTTTCTGGGCTTTTAAGTCACATCGTGCTCGCTTGCAGCCGTAACGAAGAAAAAAAGCTAAAACGCGCCAAAGTCTAACATACGACATGAACGCCACTGAAGAAGACCGAAAGGGCTCCGACGCGAGCGGACTAGATTACGGCGGCCAGAAACCGTACGTCTTCGTCCCGAACATCCTTGCCAAACCTAGCAACGCGAAATGAAGATGAAAGAGAAGAAACTGGAGATTTCGAAGCGATCTTTGTCCTTTCCGCCGAACTTCCGAACCATCCTTTTCTCCATTTCCCCCTCTCCCACAAGAGTAGAGAGAGACAATGGCCGACGTGATACTTTACGGTAGTTCCAGTGCCGCGTTTCCTGCGACCGCAAGCCCAAGAGTCATCACTTTAACTGCTTGAAATCGACCGTTATAGGGGCCGCCCACTGTTCCCCCCCGTCGCCTAGTCCACAATGCTTTGAGGAGAAAGCGACGAAACAAAGCGCATTTGTATTGTTCGTAGGCATTCGTTAGAATCTCGACGCGCGGAGCGGTGCGTGATCAAACGACAAATTCGGTTAGGGCTCCTCCTTTGTTCGGGACTTAACGTCCCTTTTCTTTTTACCACCGAGCTGCCCAAGATGCGCCGCCGAAGGTCGCTTCTCCGGATAGCTTCCCTGTGTAGAGGAGAAGCCCGCTCTGGGAGATAGTCGAACAACAAAGAACGGGATAACAAATAACAATGAAAAAATAAAGTAGCGCTGGAAGCCCGGAAAACAGCGCGTGACCCGCCGCGCCCCCCTCTCCTCCAATCTTGACCGACTTGAACTAAAGAAAAGCAAAAGCTGCTCGGCATCTTCGGAAGTGGCGTCTCCCGACGCCGTTGGAAGTACAGAGAGAGAGAGAGAACAAAAGTACTCTACGCAAAAGCGGCAGTCCGGAGGATCAGGCTCGCGTGCGAGGCACCTTTATCGCGGTTCTCGACTCCCCGCCCTTCTTACCTCGACCCCAATACACCCTCCTCTCCGATGTACCGTTACCAATCATTCTAAAAGCGCACCACGTCCATATCGCCGCTGTACCTCTCGCCAGCCGGTAAAGCATTGTTTAGGTTTCCTTTCCCAGCAGCTTCGAGACCCTCCTGTAGGAGCCGCCGCAATCTCAAGGCCAGCAGCAGCCAGAGCGCATGCCAGTAGGAAGGGCAGCGTGAACGCTGCTCTAAATCTGATCGCCGAGCAGACGTTCCATGCTCCAAACAGTGCTCACTAATTGACTCATCCGAGGCAGATTTTTTTTTTGCACAGAGAAAGACAGAGACGCGCTGTTTGTCGCCCAAATTTATGACGAGAGAAACCGCACCCTGGAGCATAGCAGGTGATCAGGATGTTTGCTACGGGCGTCTTTTTCAAGTTGCTGATCTTGAATAAAACTAAAAAAAAATGTTTTTGTGAGCGAGCTAAGGCATCATACACCTTGATTGTAGCATTTTTCTTGCTTTAAAAACTAAATGTCGCCACATGACTAAGCAGCCCTCTCTAGTAAAACAGTCGGTGAATTAGCCGGCACGTACACATACATGAACGCACTGATGTAAAACCACGCGCGTTTACGGTGGTTATAACTCTAACCAATTCAGCGCGCGCACTCACGATGCGTGACGCGGTTCGCCGAACATGGCGCGCCACCTGATCGCACTAGCGACGAAGTCGGCCATCTCGCGATCAAACCGAAGCAGAAAGTGCGCGCGTTCAGGAAAATTACATCCAACGAAGCAGCACGTTCCCGCTGCGCACTTTCCAAATGAAGGCTTCGAGCGAGAAAAACACACATCAGCCATGCGTGGAAAGCTGTCCGACGCGACAGCGTTAAGCAAAATCCCGAAGGGAAATACGACCCGCGTCCTTTTAATCCCCATCCCGAAAGTTTTTCATTAACCGCAGAGAATTCGTTAAGCTTCGACAGAGAGAGGGCGAGCAGCATGGAAGAGAATCGCGAACGCACACAGAGGAACTGTTTGAAGATGCACAATGGGCGCGCGGGCTTATGAGAGTCAATCAAGAAACCAGAGTCCGAGGAAGGAAGCGAGGTTGACGACAATCAAAGCGACGAGATGGAAGGAGCGTGTGCGTGAGTGCGCGGGCGCGTGTGTAATTGTGGGAGGGGGGCAAGGGGGGAGGGGGGGGGGGGGATTAGAAAGTCGCTGCGCCTTTTTGCGCCGGAAATTATAGGCTAACAAAAGACGGTTCACCGCGCTCAACTTACTCTCTCCTCGCGCAGAAGTTGAGGCCCTCGAACGGAGAGCACAATCGTCGCAAAGCGGCCGCAGCACGTGCCGAGTACACACAGTATGTTGAAAAGAGTGCTGCTGACAGAACCGGAGCTCCGAGGCGACATTTTTACAGCGGTGCAACTGCCTCTCGCGGTAGAAGGTAGCGGCAATTCTGCTAAACCAACTCGTCTGCGCAGCCGCGTCGTGATAAGCCTTGGACTAAAATGCAACCGCTTCGCCTGTGCCACGGCGGACACCAAGTTAAACCAAGGAAACCTAGAGCGGTAACCGCGCGAGGGGACGTTCTTTGGCGAAGCGTCACGCGATGACGACGCCACCTCCCCCCCCCCCCCCCCCCCCCCCCCCCCCCGTCGCTGCCGCTCGTACACGCGCGCGAAGCGACGGGACTTCGCGATAGAACGGCACGTTTTCAGTGTTACTCCGTACCCGCCACCGCGTCGTTCGATTAACCATCAGGGTTGTTAGTATCCCGTTTCTGAGACTAACCAATATTATTTACGAACAAAGCACAGATGAAAATTCTTCTGGTTCTGCGTATCTTAGAGCTGCATTTCTACGATACGCAGCGCAGTAGTAGCAAACTACATTCTGCGGCGCAGAGATTCGCAAGGAGTGACTTCTCCCGCTCCTTGCGAATGACAATTAATATATAGCCACAACAGCCTTCCTTCCCCTGCATTAACATACAAAACCTTCCCTGAGTCATCTCGATGTGCTCATGCGCACGGTTCAGAGGAAACGAGCGTCTGCAGACTCTCAGCGCAAATTGCTCCAGGAAAACAATGTTCAAAAGAGTGCGTTGTTGGGCGAGTCGGTCAGACATATCTTCAATGTATACTGCGCACACACAAAACAAGGAGGAGAAGGGTACACAACAGTCGCGAGTCTGCGCTTGTTGTGTACCCTTCTCCTCCTTGTTTTGTGTGTGGGGAGTATACCTTGAAGAAAACAATGTTCACTCACGAAAAAGCCGGAACGGAAGTTGCCCACCTCATAGCATTCTGTGATTAGCTGCCTAGCGAGCTGCTTCTGGAAGGAGGGGGAAATTTGCTAAAAACCCAGAACCTAGGCGACGCGACGAGCGACAGTGCTTAGACAGCTTCCTCAGTATTCCGCGCCATTCGTCGCCACTCGCCGGGCCTGTTGTCGCAAACGGTCGCCTCATGCGGCGAGCTCTTAATCGTCGCTGAAGACAGCATGCTTACTTTCGCCGCCAGTCAGAACGCCTAAAACATCATGAATGCAAACGGCGGCGCGAAACAACACGCGTGGAAGGAAAAACACGGAAAGCTTTCGTGAATACTTTCGCGGATAATATATACGTGGTACGAAAAAGAGAAAGCTTTTCGTCTATGAAACGACTCAGGAGTGTGCCGAAAACAGTCTTTTGCGGGCGTTGTGAGTGGTAAACCAGTACATACTGTCGGTCGCTGTCAAGCGCAGTTCGCACGTTTAGCATACGCCAGGCGTATTAGGTGCGGCAAACATTAATTCCAATAAACTCGACGTGGTAATCTTATTCGTAAACGAATGCGGCACGTTCCGCTGCTTTTCGAGGCACTAAAACGTAGCGGTGCGCGAATAGCCAATCTTCTCAAGAACGAATCGAATACGAATGGCTATAGCTAAACAGCGAATCGAATTCGAGTCGGATATTTTGAGGAATGCTTGCTATTTGTGCAAATATTCGTACACAACAAGTGATAGCGTACGTACAGAACCAGTTGTGTGTTGTGTTGGGTTTAAAGGCGCATAAGCAGCTCATGCTATCATACGCCAAGCACAAGCTTGTAAGTGGTGTATACTATTTATTCTATAGTTTCTTTAAAACATTTGCTACTTTTAGAAAGCTAAAACACATGATAGATCGACAAGTCCACTTTCACCTAAAATCAAAGCTGGATGGAAAGGAATGTGTTCATCGTAAAATCGAGTAAAATACTTTTTTTTTTTTGCATTTCAGATATTCAGCATGAAAATAAAATGTGGTTTATGGTGAGCTGCTCTCCGCATTCTTCACAGAGTGGTTTGTTTTCTTTTCTGCACAACGAGCATCTATAGGGACGTAAGCACTCCCATGTCTCCGGTAATAAACGCAAGGCATCTCCCAAAAGTAGCAGCTGTGCTCTCATCAAAAGGCTTCACTACACTGGTGAATCGGCTATTTTACAACAGAGAGAGAGAGAGAGATAACTTTTATTCGCACCAGTCCAGAATGACGGGGAAGAAGGCTTTAGCCTACACCCCCAATCATTCTAACCGTCAGCCGGAATCCCTTAGGACTCGGCGGCGGCCAGGGCGAGACCGATGACCTTGCGTTGCTCTTCGTGATTGAGCAATAAGGTCTCCCAGGATTCTGCATTTCTTAACAAAGGACAAAGCGCTAACGACACATTCACAAGAAAGAAGACAAGGACAAGCGCTTTGTCCTTTGTTAAAAAATGCTGCACCAACTAGCCCAACAAAAAGTCCTTCTTGAATACCTTTCTGCATTTCTATTCGGAACGTTATAAAATGGGCAGGTCCAAACCACGTGGACTAGATCTGCTATGCTATTGCAGTGGCTATAGGATTCCGGGTGCCATCTACTGTACAATTGAGGGTTTCGACCGGAGACGCCTGCCGCGCAGGCGCGTTGGCAGGAGTGGGGCAAGATGTGGCCACTGCGTGTATTTAGCAAGGTATATATACAATGGTAGCGAAGGCTGGGCCCAAAAACGGTCTAGCGCGACAGCAGCACAGCCACTTTGGGGGGGCCGAAACACTTAGATAATGAAATTCAAAAGCACAAATAAAAACGCTATAAAACAACATAAAGAAATAAATATTTTAATGCCACGTTTTATAAAATAGGTAAACTATGTTAGCAAAACATTACTCCTCATTTTTAATTTTTTGCAACGTTCTTGTTACGCCCCCTGTTGATGAGTGTGCGGTGCATTTGCAGCTTGACTTTGCAGGCCTTGTTTCGGCACCCAGCCACAGTGGCCGCGGGAGCTCACGAAGCGGTTTCTTATCGCCAGTCTCGAAATGCCCCTTTTGCGAAGTTTTCGTCGTCCTTGCGCGTCGCGTCTCTGTCACCGTTTTGTAAAATTTGCACCCCGCTGCACCGCTGCGGCAGTTTTCTCGGTTTTGGTCGTTTCCTTCGACGTGCGGCCAGTGCGAAGTCTTTTTCCGTCTTTGCACGCTTCGCGCTGCTCTTTTGAAGCGCTTAGCGCCTTATTTCAAGATGAGCTTGCAGCGTGTGAAGAAACGATGCGCCGTGGCACATTGCGACAGCATGGACAGTGCCGTCGGTGTCAAGCTACACCGCTTCCCGCTGGACTTTCACAGGTGAGCTCTTGTCAGTGTCGTCTGCTACAAGGCGTCTGCTCTAGGTATGCTCCGAATGCTTTCGTTGGGCTGTTCGCTTCTGTTTCTGTAACCAGTTCGTGCGCATGTGGCTTCATTTTTTCGGGGATATTTATGTACTACACTACAGGGCACACACTTTAAGTGCTGAGCTGTGCGAAAGAGGTCCACCATTTGTCTGATTTATGGTGAGTTTCATGCAGCCGGCTATCACCAGCGTTAACTTGATACCCGGCTCTCAGGAGCAATCACGCGCATGCCACTGACCGGAATGCCAATTTAAAACCAATTGTGCTGCCTGACAAGTCTGACCACAACACTGTTTAGTTTTCCAACACCGCGAAGCCAATTTGACCCTCGCAACTGGTATCAAAATTCAGCCACATGTGTATGCGCGGCCTTGAGGGTGCTTTAACTGAATTCACTCAGCAGGAGTTACTGCCTGTCTTCTTATTGCTATTCTGCATATGCATGACCGTTAGGGTAACTTTAAACGCACTTCATTCTCGTCAAGCTTTACCATAGAAAAGTATAGCTACCCGCATGCCATGAGGACGAGCGTACGTAACCGCACTCTTAGGCGCTGAGAACTTGGGGCGAGCATTTACTACCATAGTTCAGATATAATGGAAATATAATGTACTGCAGTTAGCATTGACAGGAATAATGACGCATTGGCGTTTGGAGTATGCAGTATTCCTTACGGCGCAATTGTGAATAACGTGCACGTTGCATCACGTCCAGGTGCCGAGCGTGGGTGCAGTTCTACCACAACGTCAGCCTGGAGAAGACACCATGGCAGCTGCGAGACTTGCGGGTTTGTTCCAAGCACTTCGAACCGTCTGCGTATCTGTCGTCAAAAAGGCTGCGACCCGTGTTGATGCGCCTACTTATGTCATGCCATGTTTGCCTCAATTGAAGCTGTCTTAGCACTGTCTTCTATGCTTTTCAATTTCCTACCTGGCAACGTTCGTGGAACTGCAGGGCTTTTTTCTATCCGCGCTGTGACCATTAAGATGAATAGCCAGCTTAAAGAAACTACTGCTTGAGCTGCCTGTGACGTGTATTTTTTGTTGTTGTGCTTTATCACTGTATTTGTTTGGTTGCTGTAATAAACCATGAATATGAAAACCATACTTGCCGTACACTGTATTGCAAACTGTGCACTTGAGCCTGTGCTTTGCGCATCATACCTTGTACTCAAAAAGTACTAGCACCAGTATTTCCACCAAGGTTTCCACTACGAATCATGCATGAT